>NW_024542146.1:0-140264 GCF_016758785.1 Suillus bovinus | reverse complement strand
TCAATCACAGGCTATCACTAGATCTGTGTCTAGTTAGGAGAAGGTATTACCAGGTCTCCTCCTATCTTTCTCTGCATTGAATTCTGTGGTATATTAACATGCCTCATGAGTGACTGTCAGGGCCCAAATGCGCCAGAGGCTTATTTCAATTGCAGAAGTGGAAGAACCATTCATGATGAAGTCGATCTTGGCAAATCAGAAGCTGAATGCTGGATGCCTAGAGGTTGGTGTTAAAGGGGGTGGAGATAGTCAGGATCAGATAAGGGAGCCAAATACCAGATCATTGGAAGTGTGCTGGATATCAGATATTTGTTTGTCGACTCCCGGGGCTCGGATCTTGGCATGCTTCTCTCAATTTTGGTAGTCAGAACTTGGCATTTGGTGTTCGGTAGGTGGTGATGATGAGGTTCTGATAAGAGAACCTTCCATGATGTTGGCTGTCGAAGATATATTACCATCTGTTGCTCAATGAAATACCAGATGATGGAAGTGTGCTGGATATGAGATATTCATTATCACACCGGGTCTCAGAACCTTGCTTCTTGTACAGCAATGCAACAAGAGTGAACCTGCAGCTGCAGGAACTCATTACGCTTCACCCAAATTAGCTACTCGGTAATCGGTACTACATTGTTTGACAAGTACCCTCGGCATACCCATCTATCTGATATCCACCTACCTTCGTACACCCATCTACATAATATCCAACTACCTTTCGGCCCACTCATCTACTCTACATATTCCACACATGGGCCCACCCACCTCCATCGGAAATTATATCCCTCCCAGCTCATCCGTCAACATTGAGGATATACATCACATTGGCCCATCATCCGCTGGCCCGTCTTATACGGGATGTTATGTAGGTCGGGTGACCCATATAATACGGAGATATGTCACTGTAATATGTGAAGCAGAACCTATTTGGATTCTCTACTAACCAATGCGGCGGCAGCGACCACATCACAATTGCAATGACTGACCTAGTGCACATATGGCAGTCAGTGCATCAAGCTTGTCAGTGAAGCTTCTAATATCCATCGACAAGGATTTTACAACATGTGATATAATAAGCGGCACTTAGATATGGATATGTAGTGCTAAAAGATCAACTGTAGAGTACATAACTTCTATTGCATCGATGATTGTACAAAGTAACAGTAGCCATTACAACATGTAGATATAAATGTAAGCATAGATACAACAATGAACGATTTGTATGGGTGAGCACACACCATGGTCATGAAACGAGAACACATATGATAGGGATTGATCTTGGTATGGATCTCAAGGGGATTCCTCACCATCTGACCCACCCAAACTCAATGCATCATTATCCGGCTCATCACCTGATGGTGTCAGGCTGGAGACATGCAACACACCATGGGTAACACCAATGTCGGTGTCAGCTTTGTGCAGTCTCTGCTGTGTCTGTATTTCCACCAGACTGTAAAGTTCCTTTTCAATATTGATATGTCTCAGGTGCCTCTGAATAAGTTTATACTCTGCCCAGTGTTCTGAGCGTTTAGCGCTGACGAGAGCAATAGTGAGGTCGCTATCACAATGCATACCCCAGAATGGAGGAAGACAAAGAGCATCCACCTGATTCATTAATATCAGTTGCACAATAACAATGAAATCTAGCAATAGTACTCACAGACGAAGGCTCCTTCAAGTCGGATTGATGGAAGACAGTTGGAGAAGGGTATGCATCTCAAGGTTGTTGGTTTGATACACAGCTGCACCAGGTAATGCAATCATCATGATTGCCCTCAAGAGTTGGTTTAAAGTTACGTGGGCCATTAAACCTAGGGGGTGATGAAGAGTCAAGAGGAGGTGGAGGTGTAGAAGACATTGTTTAGGTCAGCCAACTATGGTTGAATTCGTTGAAAAGTAAAGTGAATTAGTGCATTCAGTCAAGTTTAAGTAGTTGAATTTCGGGTTGTTCTGAAGATGAAATCAGGTATCTGCATGCCCAAGTACTGCCACTATCAAAGGCAAGCTTGTGAAGTCTGGTCTGCTATATCGCCCTCTTGTGTACAATAAGCCTTTGTTGGATGCTCGCTGGGAAGCTGTGTTTTCTTGCCATGAACTTGGAGGTAGAAATCATTTCACCAGGATATCATACTGTGCATTCCATAGATTCCATACTGTAGATGAGTCCACAAATTCAATTATTTATTCACATGAATCTAAATACAGATTCACAAATTCATTACTTGGACTTGACTTGAACAGAAATAAAATACATTCATAGCTGCAAGTTCAATTTGTGCTCGCATAAAGATTCAGAAGTCAAGCAAGTAATTTCCATTGGTAAAGTATTTGTCATCTGCTGCCAGGCTATGCACACAGACTCCGCATTGAGGAGCTGAAGAAAGCCGGTTTGGGCAGATTTTCTTTGAAGACCAAAACACCTGCAGAGGCTAAGGCACTTATCCAGCATCTTACCAACATGACAGGTTGGGAAAGTGATGTCACATCCATTGCTTTTATGTTTGACAACAACAATGTATTTTTTTGCTTGTCACAATCATCTGATTACAGGGTTAACCTCTAATGTTCCAGAACCCATACCGCAATAAGGCACTGTTGGTAAACCTTGCGCATTGGATTATGCGACCCATCAATGGGCGTCCAGAGTCACTTCTTACTCTCTTTCCCAAGTCCTACATGTCCCTTCCAAAACACCTCATTGCTAGAATATGTAGTCTGGTACATCATGTCTATGTTTCAGAACTCAGAACTCATAGTTTTCAACAGACTATCGCATTCTTTAGGACATATCTTAGTGACCACAACCTCTCATTTACCCATGCCCTGGATGAGGAACACTGTTGTCAGCTGCACTTTCTTACTATGGCTTGCTTGGGCACTGACAAGCAATCCATGGCACTGGAACATTGGCTTACCACATGTAGCGGCCCTGACAGCTGGGAAACAACACTGTAAGTCAACTCAGTTCAGTTTTTCTCACACTCAATCTCATGTGCACAGTGAACAGGCATTGAGGCAACACAATGCACTACGAGGCCTGTCCAGGAGATAAAGGTTTTCATGTATCGAAGATCAAGTTGAAGTGATGTATTATCATACTTCCAGTTGCATGTAGATATTCCTTGTAGTACAACAATAGATTGTTTTTCTGCACAGTGATGTTAATAGGTGATCGTGAAGTTTCAGACGGCTGTTGGAAGAATTCGCTTCCATTAGTAATAACCTTATCAGTGAGTTGTTGATTTATGCTCAGGCTCCTGCCACAGCACTGCATGATGATAGATTGAGATCGCAGACCACCGCCATCTCTGCTGAAGAGGTGTGTTTCAGATTAAAACAGTCACGTAGCTTACTTATGGCTTATCAAAATTTTACTGTCTATTTCTGCCATTCTACCACAATATTCAATTTTTACATCGCAACACTACAGCTTGCTTTCATCGTGCCTGTTGTGCACTTTCTTTTGGGTGAGTCATGTATTTAGGACTTATACTGTTAATTTTGTGCTATTCCCTTGTGCCTTGGATACAGCCTTGACAAACACATTTTCTGCTGTTGTCATGGTATCACTTATCATATCCTAGTTCTCAACTACTAATCTTTCTCTCCTCCCTCACATCGTCATCCCCAGAATGTTGATGATGCATCTCTTCTTTGAATAGACTATTACTTCCTGGATGGTCATGGAACTATGACATTATAACCCTGAAACCCTGAGGACCCATGGAATGACATCATTGATCTGGACGAGGTTGTCATCATCACTGGATTCATCGAGGTCGGTCCTTGGGGTAGTTCACATACTCATTGGGAAACAGGGGCACGAGAAGAGTTCATGACTGAGGAAGATGACCTGGCTCATAGGTTACATCAAGCACTTTGATGGGCATCCCGGGGACGGTTCACTGTATGTTGGCTGGGTTAATTCTAAGACTGGCGAGTCTATCGACATTGCGAGGAGATTTCAAGTCATGCTGGTGTATGGTTTATTGGTGAGTCACATCTCAACTTTTATTGGTCAGTTATAAATCTCCCAGTTTCTCACACACCCAGTTGTTCAAACCCTCTATACACCCCCCATTATTGTGCGCTCGCTGCCTTTTACCTCTTCCTTGTGTTATAGCATGTTTTGGTCGCTCTCAATATCAGCATCATTTATACAAACTCATATCTGCTTTCTACTCCACACTCACTCATTTCAATTGCTCATTCGTGCTTGTTTGCATTAATTTCAACTCGTTTGTTGTCTTTTTAACTCATTTGCACTGGTATTGACCCATTTGCACTCATTTGCACTCATTTGCACTTGTATCAACTCATTCTTGCTCGCACTCATTCTTTCGACATGTTTGCACTCATCTAGATCTTATCTGGGCCTGTACACATTTGTTCCTGCTGGTACCATTTGTTCTTACCCGTACGTTCCCGCTTTCACTTGTGCATGTTCCGTTCTTGTCATTCTCACTGATATGTGTTTGTTTTCACTTGTACAGGTTTGTTCTTCATTGTCCATGTTCATTCTTGCCTGCTGCACTCTTTCTCACCTGCACATGTTCAATCTTAAAAATGAATGATCATTCTCATGTTTCTGCAGGCACTCAATGCTTTAGTGAACACTGGAGATGCTGTTCTGGTGGATTATCCAGTGTATGCATGAGTTAAGATAGTCTGAAGAGAGGTCCACAGTTTACTGATCTCGGTTTGTATATTTAGTGGTACCATCCCAGTATTTGAAATCCTGCACTGCAAGCAGATCGGTCGGTTGTATTCTGGTTTTAATCTTCTCATGCTAAGTCAATTTTAGAGGTGGAAACAGATGCAAATGGGGTGTGTTCTCATTTGTTATGCAATATTTTAGAGACTTAGCCTGTCAGAAAGCCAAAGCCAAAGATCTTATACACGGTGCAACCTCGCAAAACCACCCCCCCCCCCTTCACCATATCTCATGTATGCATCGCTGTCTTTGTTGTTTTCTATTGCTATTAGGATCTGTACTGTAGATAAGTAATGTTAATTAATTGTTGTGGATGCCCCAGTTTGCAATTTGCACCCACCTTGCCCGACAACATATTATCATCAAACAACTCACTGGCAAATGATTGACCATTGTCGGTCAATTTTGCTTGTCTGACATCCACTTACAGGGTATTATTTAGTCTGGCTATTACTCAACTAGTTGACAAAGATTTGATCACCTTCTGCCAATGCCGCACTGGTGTGACAACCAGTTATGATTTATTATCAAATCTGACTATCAATTGACTAGTTGATACAGACTTGATCATCCTCTATCAGTCAGGCACTTCCCTAGCAACACATTATCATATATTATAAATTTTGACCGACACTCTGCTAACTGACGAAGGATTCTAAACTCCGCCTAGTCATACCACTAACTCCCAATTTCCTGATGACTGCAACCATGGTCTTGGGCCAATTGGTTTGAAAATTCTTCAAGACTACATGTAGCTACTACCACACAACAGAACTCCCTCATGAGTATGCCGTGCATGGACGTCAAGAGGCTGCATTAACAGCAAAGCAGCTTTCATCTTCAGGTAAAGGGAAGCAAAAGTCTGGTCCCAAGTTCAAGGCCCTCAATTTGTTGACATACAAGTTCCATGCTCTCGGACATTATCCTAATACAATTCGATGTTCTGGTACTACAGACAGTTGTTCTACACAGCTGGTAAGATTATCTCAAATTGAACTCTCGAATATCTGACATCCTATTTTCAGGGAGAACTCGAACACCAGCGAGCTAAGCACTGGTACCCTAGGACAGCCAATAATAAGAAGACCATGGTCACTACAATGACCCACCTCGAAGCCCGTGAACAGGTTATTGCACAGATTGTCCAACAATGTGAGGAATTACTCAAGGCACCCAGCGTACCATGTGAACGTACTTCACCCGCTGCGCACTATCATATTTCCAAATATCCTAAAGCATCATATGATGCGACTGGATGGCTCAGCGACCTGGCAGAAGACCCTGCAGTCAAAGTAGTAAGTAGTTCATTCAAGTATTTTTCGATCTATTCATATGGTGTCATAGGACTTCATTCTGAGATTAAAAAACCATCTATTGGCAAGATTACATGGTCTTGAGTACTCTGGAGACAAGGATGAATTCTCTGATGAAGACAGGAGCCAGGTGATTCTCACTAACAATCAGCTCTACAAACACAGTATCCTGCACATCAACTATACGACCTATGACCTTTGCCGAGAGCAAGATTCGATGAATCCACAAAATCACGCTGACATCATGATGTTGTCATATGAGGATGACGAGGACCGACACCCCTGTTGGTATGCTCGTATTATCAAGGTTTTCCATGTCAATGTGTGGTACTATGGTCCCGGTAGTTCTCAAGCAGCACCTACTCGCATGCATGTGTTGTTTGTGCGTTGGTTCAGACGAGATCTTGTTGCCTTCAAAGCTGGGTGGTCTGCCAAATGACTCCATCGCATTGGGTTTTTTAGTCGAGATGATCCTGACGGCTTTGGTTTCGTCGATCCCGATCAAGTGATCCGGGGGGTTCATTTAATTTCTGGATTCGCATATGGACAGACTGACACTCGACTCGGTCGAGAGCAGCAAGATCATGTTCGAAGAGACGATTGGTTCCGACTTGACCCTTGATCAAGCTGTTCTCCTTGTAGCCCGTGCCAATAGACCCGCGTAGAACCGACTTAAACTCTGCGTTCAACTTCTGCGCGTGCCCTACCCCGCGCCAAACTAGAGCCGTCTTTGGCATGCCCCCATCCCGTTCGATGAAACCTGGACAATATGTAGCACGAGAAACCTCGAGATAGCAATTATACGTACCAACGCCTATATCCTCCTTGTATGGGTGCGTTGTTCGTACATTGAATATTTTTCTTCGGCACCAAGGGGTCGGTTTCGGGATCCTAGACTTGTCTCGCAAACGGATACTGATAAGGCCAGTAGGCGTACTTGCGCAAAAACGGTATAAGTCGTTCTTCTTGGTTAAAGTGGTAGATTGCCCAATTTAACTAGCAGTCCATGAAACCTTCGGCAAATCCGTGAATCCATCCGAGTCTCACCTGGATAGGAACCTCAGTCGAAGCACTTTGGATGACATCACTAGAAACAGATGTGATATTCACCCACCTTCGGCCCCAAATTTCCTGACCCTATTCGAAAAGTTACTAATCAGCGAGAGAGCAGAACAACAAAGACGGGACAGCGACTCTGTATCCGTCAAGATCGAATCTGGAAACTAGAAACGGAGAGCCTTTTTCAGGTCAAGTTCATCATGCTTCACAAACAGCTTAACATTGTTTTAGAGCCCGTCCGTCGACGTACGAAATGATTCTTTTGACGCGTTAATATTCGCCACTGTAAAGGGTACAAGTGACATGCAGAATTCCATAGCGATTTACGAGACTTCGAACCATTATCCCGTTTGATGAGATCTGGTCATTGTTCGGAGTAAAGTTATGAAGTAGTAAGGAAGGGTCACATTGCAACCCGACCTGGTTTTTATTCGACTTCTGCGGTGTTGAGCGCTCCAAACGTCAAAATGGGATAAGACAGGATGCGATAATCGGTCCTCGGACGTGATGAAACCAAAACATCCACGTGATCGCTACCCCCGGGCCCTTTAAACTGCAACTCCCGGAACTAGGACTATTACTCGCACGCGCCGCCGACCACACCACTTCCTCGTGTCAGATGAGTCACCTCGATTCACCCACTTAATATTTCTTTGTATAAAATATGTCTGTAATCCATCATGCTAAAGAATCAAATATCTTCTTCTGAACGCGAGCAAATTCGAATTCGAATCGGCCGTGCAGGGAAACCAGCTTTTGGATTTTCGACACCGAGACACATTTGACGATCTGTTCTGAGAATTATGTACCGCCACATCCCCATGCATCGATTCGGAACTCTCTTAACACCGGTTGTGGATATCCCAGTGGGTCAACGTCGTGTACAGGATAACCTCAACAACGTTACTACAAACAACAACGTTTAACAGATCCCCTCAAACCAAAGTCTCGTACAATGCTACCGAGCCCTGTCAAACCTGTAACGGATCCTTGTATGTCACTTGTACCCTTTATGGCAGTGGCGAATAATGTGTCAAAAGAATCATTTCTTACGTCGACGGGCGAGTATTGTGAAAGTGATCAGCTGTTTGCAAAGCATGCCGAACTTGAATCGAGAACGGCCCTCCGATTCCAGCTTCCACATTCGATTCCTACGGATACAGGGCCGCAGTCCTTCCGGAGAGGGGTATATAAGTCGTGTCAACTCAGCCACAGGCCATACACGACTGAACACTAACTTCCTCTTACTTTCCATCTCGGGTTCAATACGATATGACTCCGATTGTCACCAACAAGCTCACCTTCATCTCCAGGGACCTCGGCATAGACGTAGAGCTTCTTCTCACCTTCGATGATCAGCCTGTCGTTGGGATGTACAAGGATTATTACCCTTCGGCTTTTGAGTACGTATATCCTTCATATTTTCGTCTTTGTTCCCGCATGCTCACTGAAGGGATTCCCGAACAGGATCAGGAGATTTGGGGCCGAAGGCGGGTGAATATTATTAGTTCTTTGGGCCATCTAAATAAACAGTATGACTAGCAGGGTTTTACTGCGCGGATTTTGCATATCGATCACAGTAAGGAACATTCGACATTTCATGTGGATAGCTAATTTACGATCAACCAGACTTGCGTTCTCCAAGGCTGTTGTTTCTGACGATGTAATCCAAAGTGCCTCCACTGTGGTTCCCATTAATGTGAGAGTCTGATGGAACCATGGATTTGTCGCTGGCTTATGCTCTACTACTTAGGTTGGGCAATATACCATTTTAACCCTGGGAAATGACATATACCATCTCTCCGTAAGTGCGTCTACTTGCCTTCTCAATATCTGTTTGCCAGACAATCCTAGGATCCCAAAACCGACCCCTCAGTGCCGAAGAAAAGTATTCAATGCACAAACAACGCACCATTCAGGGAGGATATAGGCGTTGGTACGTATAATTGCTATCTTCAAATTTCTCGCGCTACATATTGTCCAGGTTTCATCGAACGGGACGGGGGCATGCCAAAGACGGCTCTAGTTTGGCGCGGCATAGGGCATGGGCAGACGTTGAACGCAGAGTTCAAGCCGGTCCTACGCGGGTATATTAATACAGACCTCTACCGTGAGGATGACTTGATCAAGCGCGCAATTCAGCATGACCGCCTTTTCGACAAAGACCTCACTGCTCTCGACAGGCGTACCACGTGGGTCATCACATATGATAAGTCCCAAGGAGTCTTTAGCATCGATGAAGAGATAAAGAGCGAGGTTCAAGAGCTACGATGACCTGTTGAACATTTCGTTTTTATGAACTTCTTTCACATGCTGGCAAGTACACTATCATGTTGGTTTGATGTCGTTATCTTGTTGTAAAGCACAATACACCTCGAGGCAAAGTTTCAGTTGGGGGTATGTAGGTTAAATGTCAAATAAAGGGAGAAAATTTATGCCATGACCTCAAATGAAGATAACAGAAAGATGCGGGAAATTGGAATGCACAAACTCGTTGGAAATCTGTCCGAGCAAATAGTTAGAACAGCATCAACAAACGAAAAAGTCACGCACCAATAGAGTAGCCTTGTACTAGTATATACACTGCAGCGGAAGCAACCAGGGCCTTTTTGACCATGCAAAAGGTACCTCAAAGGGATGACAAATGGACAAATTTATGATGCCTTTCAGGATAATGGATGTGAACCTTAATTTTTTAAAACTCGAGAACTACTGCATAGTGATGTGCCGGGCCTGGCTTGGCCTGAAAGCCATGGCCTGGGCCTGGCTTCAGAGGACTCGGGCCTGGCAAAAACCCAGGCCAGGCCAAAGCCCTCTGGTTGGGCCTGGCCTGGGCTTGGCTTTGGCCCAGGACAGGGCCTCTCAATAAAAATCAAAGAAAATGATGAAAAATGATGTTTATTTATTTGAATACTAGTCAGATGGTATATCAGATAGCTCCAAATCCCAGGCAGTCCTCCCTTGAACACCAGAATCACCTTCCTCACCAACTTCTGGCTCTTCTAATGCTAACTCTAAAGCAGATGAAGGGGGAGGCTCACGAAACATAAGGTCACAATTGTACAACATGTGTAAGACTTGGATAGCCTCCACAATATCACCCTTTAGGCGATTTCGCCGCTTGGTAATAGTTAGAACAGCAGCTGAAAAAGCACGCTCACTAGAGACTGATGTAGCCATGATAGATAAGTAGTCACAGGCAAGAGATGCCCATACTGGGTATTGCTGAGCATTCAACTTCAAGTGTAAATTAGTAGTGTAAGACACAAGGATATAAAATATATTTACATCAGTGAAACACTAAATTTAGCACAGCTACCGTGGCAACTTACAGCATCTTACAGCAGTTGCAGGCACCTGTAGTGATGTACAGTGACCCCATAAACTGTAATGATGACATACAGTACATATAGTAGACTTCTGCAGCGCGACATAGCACCACACAGTGTGCTACAGCGAGCGACTTGAGTAAGTACATTGGCAGCTCTTAACTAAAGTTTGAACATTGAAAACGGCTTGAAACAAACATAAATTCAAAGTATGTACTCCTGCGACTGCTAATACAGTAGATGGGATAGTATCAAGTCAGAACAGTATGATAGTATGTCATGCCAGAAGTATATATAATAATTCTACCAGTTTGAACACTAGCAGGTCAAGGAATCGGACGCCACCTCAGAATCGAGTGTTTGACTCAGCTCTGGGTTGTGCTCACAGATTCTGTATCTACTTCATAGAAAATGTGTCAGTACAAGCGTCGAATAAATTTAACAGAGTTTAATTACCTGCTAATGGCAGTGGCAGAGCCACATTTACTTCCAGGCTGAGCGTGTCACCATCAAGCTGACTTGCAGATTTGCGACAATGTTTTCAAGGCTTACTGGTAGGAAAGTCCTCGAGCAATGTGATGCCGATTTTGCGAACTGAATGACGTACATAACCGATGTTGATATCAGCGTCCTCCAACTTCCTTCCAGCTTCTGTAGCCTCAAACTGGTAGAGTCTCCCAAGCACTATATTCTGCTGGACAACGCAATCTGCGAGTGTCTTCTCCGCAAGGCAAACATTTCGCTGTGCTCGAGTCGCGTTCAAAACAAGCTGGGCCTTAAATTTATCGCTAGACCGGGTGTCGATGGGGTGAGTAGTAGATTCCTGGGCAATAATGTCATTTAGTACTGTAGTAGATAGCGTGTATGGATGCTGTTGAACTTACATTGTCGCTGTCTTCGCAGTTTGAGTCTGACTCTGTTTTTGTTGGGAATATAGGTGATGGGACTTTCTCCACATTCAATCCAATAGTAGAATGTGTGACATTTGGTGTGGTTAAGTGGCGCAATAACACAGGAGATCGATTTCACAGAGCACCAATGGCCCTAGGCGTTTTAATGTGCATCAAGTTAGAATGCAGAACTCCTTGCATAGTGGTACCAGGTACTAGTACAGTAGATGTATGTTGAGCCTCAGAGATGGACAACTTAGATGGAGTGCGATGAATGGATATGTTTACGACTGGTCCTTCTGCGCTTGAGCTGGAGACTGCAGAAAAAGATCCTATTGGATTTGGTGGTACCGGTGCATGTGTTCTGTGAATTTCTGGTGTTGTTAGATAGGTGTGGGGCTCTTGTGAGCACTTTTGATCGGGTGAGATCCTTGTAACTGCTGCATGCTGGGCACTGGAGGACATTGAAGTCGTGCTGTTCAATTTTCCTGCCGGGTCACGCTGAGAGTGAGAGTAATCAAACGTGATGTGACACATGATAGATAGCACCTAGCTAACTAGCATATAGTACAGGAGAAACATCCGCAGTAGTAGTACAAAAAACATGTCAAACTAGCAGCAGTAGGCTAGTAAACTCAAAGACTCGGAGTGTGATGGTAGAATCGGAACAAGCGAAGATCAAAGCTTGAAGTACCGATTGTAAATTGTTAGTGTTAAGAGAAAGTCGAGTCGGGCAACGGACACTTACCCTTGATGAATGACATGACAAGAGCCCACTATTAACGACCATTCCCCTTTCCATTCCCCTTCCCCTTCCCCTTGCTACTTGCATTCACCTGTGCCTCTTTCTTCGGGGTTCCCTTAGACCCTTCACCTTCTGGCTGAAACTTTGATTTCTTCGCTGAGCGCTCAGGCTGCGCATCGAACGATAACCCAGTAGACGAAGAGGCCGACGTCATGCTGGACGAGGTGCAAGTTGTCGGATCAGATGAGGAGGAAGTTGTTGGAATGGATGAGAGTGAAGTAGCATTGGTTGTACTACTGGTAGACTCGGAGCCTGAGGGTTGTTGAATGCCAACATGCATCGACTTGCGTTTGTCGTATTTGTGGTTGCACCAGTCCAAGTAGTGACAATATGCTGTGAGGTAAATTGCGGAGGAGATAGAGTTGAGGGCTGCCCCCCAAGAGGGCTCAAACACGGGATGGGAATCATGTGCACTCTTGACTACAGACGCCTCAAGACCCATGCCCTCCATCAATGATACAATGTACCCCTTCAAACTTTTTGCGGTGTTAGCTAACATGCGTTCAACATCGCCCATCTGCAACGTGGGGTGAAGGGTCTGCGGGGGTGAGTTGAGGCCAGAAATTAGTAGATACTGATAAAGTGAACACATACCTACCCCCTCTGCAAATGTAGAAGCATCCTTGTTGTTGAAATCGAAGTGGCCTTGTAAGCGATCTGAGAAATATTAACCTAAGCTTAAAGGACCCTGATTATCCAAGTCTGTAAATTGAACCCCGAGTCTTGACTTTATTGCTGTCTTGAGGTCTTCAAAAATCTGCTTGTCTTGAAGCTCTGTATCCTTTGGAACTTGATTATGCAAAGAGCTTGAACAGGAGATTTTCTTGAGTTGTACACATGATTAAGGAGGCCCAATCAAATTGGTTGAGGATGGCTTTGGGAGCCAAGACTTTGAACTCTTGGAGAGCTTAGAATAAAGAGTTGCAAGAGCCATGCTAGTGAGATTGCCAGTGACAGGCATTGAGAGAGGGTAGGATAATGATGCAACCAATCATCTCCATTGACTGAAGTTTTAGTCAGCCGAGAGCCACGTGCCTGAGGTGACGCTATACAGCAATACACAGCAGGTCCTCATGCAATATAGGATTGTGCAGTGTCATGCAGCAACACGTAGTGTCATACATTGAGAGTTCTTCAATTGTTAATATAAACTATCATCCTAAACCTAGTGCTTACTAGTATTTGCAATGCAATTGAATCATAGTGACGCAAAAAACTACTTTCGAGATAGCATAGTAGAAGTCTTTGTCGATGTATTTATTTAAAAAGAATGTTTGAGCAAAGTGAGTACTATTTTGTGCAGTTAAACGAGAATCAGCAGCACAACCAAAGCAGGGGATGATGTGAGCAAAAGAACGAAGTTGATCTAGTGGGAGGATATCACCGAAGGGAGTCCCTGCTGATCGCATTGCACATTTTAAAATATGCATCTGTGTCGTGCATTCCAGCAAGCTTCCATGACGCTGAGGCATAACATCGAGGTGCTGAACATAAGTAAGAAACTGTGTGGCTTAAGGGGCACTAGTACTGGTTTTTCCTCGTGGAAGAAGTGGTTGCATGATAAGGTGCACCTCAACAACATCATGGCCTGCAAGTTGCTCGGATGTCAAACTCGGACACAGTACTATACAAATGGACATCTGAGAAACATACATTTAAGCCCACTAGTAGGCCATTGTTCACATCCGGTGTCATCAACAGTGAAAATAGTGGTGTCATAGTGCCCATACTTCCAAGTTGTGCTCAGAGGAGATGCGTTGACTGTGAGAGCAGGAGGAATGATCGATGGGCTGTGGTACGATGCCTGCTGCATGCGTACTTTAAACCAGACCATAAGGTCATTAAATGGAAGAGGTGCATCAGGCAATGCTCTGTGTTGTCCCCTCAGGGAGTGGAAGCTCTGAGCCATACCCTCTCATTGAATATAGTCAGTGAGTGCTCCCCGCAAGTCGGGTAGAGAGAATTTTTCAGTGACGACATCAACTGGTATGCGTTGTATTGAAGGATTGAAATTCAGGTGGATTGCTGTTGCACCGACTACGAATGTGCGGAGAGGTCTGGCTACTTGCATATATGAGGAGACTTGCTTGGCCTTCTTGAAGAAATCGGTCACTACACGCTTTGGCCCCTGGAGATCATCCAAAACTGTTTGCAAGGGTGATTCATCGGCGTGTGGATCTTCATCGTCCGACTCATCATGATGTTCTGAACCGGTGTCTGTTGTTTGGGGAGTAGAAGCTTGTGACTGTGATTGTGAACAAGTAATTATTGATGTGGCAATATGGAAGTTTTGACACTTCTCTCGGTGATCAAGAAACTGGCATATTTGAGCATCATAGTTGATGGAGGAATCTGCAGGATCCTTGATAAGGGTGATGTGAGCGTGCTCTGTGGTGTCTGCAGACCACTGCAAGAGAGAGCCGACTTGACATATACTGGGCTCAACACTCTGCATCAACTCCAGTTTGGGTATATGCCAGTTGTTGAGGACCTGTCCGCTCTTGGCACCTTGGTGTGCGCCGCAAGCAATGATACCTTGCTTGTGTTCATGAAATTCCTTGAGGGCATCGAGGATCTTTTGACAATGCGCTTCGTCAATTGTTGTCGCTTGTGATATGTAGCAGAAGTCCATAAGTGCGCGAACAGCTATGACAACACTATGGGGGGCTGCGTCGGCAATGAGAGGAACAATGTAGTGTTGCATATCACGTTGGGCTCTTCCAGTTACTTGTTTAAGCTTGGAAATGCCATCCTTGAAGTGTCGGAACGTCGTGAGTGGCTGCAAAACGGAGAAATGAAAGTCTAGTTCCTGCTTGCCAACAGCTGCAAGACACCACTTAACATCTTGATCATAGAATTCATGGTGCCAGTGATGCAGGGCTTCAGGAGTGAAAAACACATGCGGATCCGCAAGTGACCAATCACGCCAGAATGGCTGGGCTATGCCACTCAGGCGGAATGGAGCGCATGCATCAAAGTAACCTTCGATGTTGAGGGAGTCACAAGCAATGCTCAAAAGCTGCTCGAGAGTTGTTTTAGCTGTTTGAGGGGAGTGTTGGAAGGCATCTCCGAAATTTTTGTACATAGCCATAGTTACTGGTGAGGTCTTTCCCCGGACACATGTGAGCATGCATGCCTCGGGTGTATCAACAATCTATGAAGCTAAGGGAGTAAAACAGTATCTGAGGTTCCCAAGTGGGTCCGACATCATCCGGCCAATGCGTGCAGCTTGCTTGAGCGGTTCTAGCACAATATCCAGACACTGGTGGACCAAGCGGGCTTCAAGAACACTCTGCATCTGTTTTACCAGATGCAGAAATTCAGCAATTGGAAGCAGCGCTGTTAGGAGGAAAGCATGTGAGGACACCTTGTTTCGAGTTGCCATCTTGATATTGGCAAGGCTGATCAGGAGTGGGTAAGTGACACGTCCACCAGTCATGTTGGTAATGTTGGTCTTATCAGAGGACAATATAACACCTAACAATGTTGCACCATCCGGAAGTTGTGACTACGATGAGGTGTGAGAGTTAGCAAGTTAGAGACAGTTGATAGTAAGGTATGTAATACCTGCATCGACCATGCTGCGTCCCCCATCAACCATTCATTGTAAATTCATGATGTACGTTCCACTGTGTCATATACACATTGCGGTGTGACGTCCATTTCATTAGCAAAGAATGGGTGGCTAAAAAGTGATTCGATGCAATCCAATGGATTGCGCCAGTAAAGATGGAGAGGCTGTTTTGTTGGGTGAGTGGTTGAGACTATGCGGTACTGCCATTTTGGAACAGGAGGTAGCAGCTCAGCACGACCATGCAACTCCTTGGCTGTATAAAAGGAGAGAGAAATTGCTTTAACCTGCAGAGAAATCAGCACTTGTGACAGTAAGATGCCAGCTGACTCAAGATGTACTATTTCAAGCCCCAGGAACTCATCTATGGCGGCCATACTTAATGGTGAGCACAGGAGAAAGCTGCCGAGTTCCCAGTCCTGACGGGACGCAAATGGATAGTAAAGATTGTCTTTGCGATATGCTGTATAGGGATCCATGTTAAACCTATCCTGAAAGGTCTGGCCGCACCGATACACTTTCGCAGCGTTCCTGAAGCGCTCGACGTAAGGCTTCTCCGAAGCTTGGCTGCCCAAAGGCTCTTCAACCGACCCTAGCAGATCACTCTCCAAGCCCACCACACCTCCCTCGTCACCATAGAAATAGCCTGCCGAGTCATTCATGTCCTGAACATACGCTGTTTCCTCACTATCAGTTTGCAATTCAAAGTCCATTTGGAAATTTTGAACAGGGCTTGATGTTCTGTAATGAGGAGATGGGCCGGGAGTTGCATGCTGGTCTGCCAACTGTGAGTCTTGCAAAATTTGCATGGCAGTCTCAAGCTGATCGACCCATCGTAGACAGGATGTGAGAGGCTGGCTCAGGTGTTGTGAAACAGCCCAAGCGCTCTTGAAGTCTTTCAAACAGTTAGGGCAGTTGAGTGTCATTAAGCAGGGAGTCAGGATGGAGGTACTACTAAGTACACTGTGCACTGTAGAAAGCTGATCTCTGCTGGGCTCAGCAGAAATCGTACTACCTAGACAACAATTATTTAGGTAGATCTTAGCACGACCTAGTCTGCTATACTTGCAGAGCAAGTGCATTCGATCCTATAGGGGTTGCTAATTGGTATTAGTAGTAAAAATGTGTCAGTAATACAAATAACAAAATGTCCGATGGTGCGAAACGATGTCCGAAGGTAATCCGATGATGTCCGAAGGTACTTATCCAATGTCCAAAGCCAAAGTGTGATGTCCGAGATTTTGGACTTTCGGACTTCACGATAATAGGTCGGAAACTTTATAACGAGTGTCGGATTGCGAGCGGTATGCACGAGTATAACGAGTGACGGAGTATGACGGTGAACGAATGGTAATATTTTGCAATGCAACTAAGAACTACGAGAATATTCTGGGTGATCCGCAGAGTCAGGAAACGGCTCCTAACTACTGGATGATGATTGCTACGGGTCACTACAGAGTATTTAAGTAAGTACGAAGAAATTCGGAAAACTACAGGTGAAGATAGTAGCGATATATTTCGGGTCCGATGTCCTATGTAATAAGACACGAGGTGCTGCGGACATGTAATAATGCAGTACAAATGTTAGAGAACATGCACGGGAATGACTACGCACCTAGTGAGGCTAGTTCGGATGGACAGGACACGGGATGGACAAGTGCGCGCGAAGTGCGATCGGCCAATGCGATGTCCGAAGGTCCGATGCGCCAGATCCGATACGGAGTGGCTCGGACATGTGCGAAAGTGCGTCAGATATGTGTGCATATGTTTCGGGTGTTGGCGCGAGTATGGAAATACGTGGTTTTGAGCCCAACGCTGCGACCATCGCTACAGCGCACTGCTACACTGCTTAGTATGTAACTCAGTGTGCATGTGCCGACAGTATGATTCGGACTCGGTACCACTTAGTAATTAAGCAGCACCATGGCTGGTAGTACTACCCATGATGCTGTAACCATTTTTTAACCTGCTTTTGAAGGTTCATTTTCTCCATCACCCACCTACTAGTCGTGTGTTGGCAATACCATGGGCCGACAGAGGGGGCAACAAGTCAGAGTCCCGTCCGTTCAAGAATTGGATATCGACAATGAATCAGTGACGTTGGTCCAACCTCCTCATCGCTGTTCCAACCGACCTGGTGCTGGTGCTGGAGGAAGGAATTCTCAGCTAGAGAAGATAGGAAATGCTATTCAGGCTCCAACCAGAGCAGCTGGAAAATCGAAGGTTCAGAACATCGTCCTGTTTGACGAACCTGAAAATGTGATGGCCCCGGTGGCAAAAAGAAGAGGGGAGGAAAAGTTTCTCAGGATAGAAACTTAAGTGCAATAGTAAGTACCCGCTTGGTTGATGTTCATTTCTGTAACTGCACCATCACGGCAGTACCATCAATTCTTGACTATCTCAGTACTAATGTTTGGCATTTAGCAGGAGGCATCTGAGTCAGGCCCTAGTGCTGCAGGTCCTGCACCTGCTCTACACGTCACGGATAAAGGAAGGTTTGGTTTACAGGGTCATCCAGTTCCCTCAACATATGTTGGTTCCAAGCCACTCCAGTCTTACCAAACGGATCCTCAGCCTGACTTAACAATATCTCCTGCCCGGCCCTATACCTCTCAAGGTGCTTCTCGCAGCATCTCTTGTGGTATTTCTTGTGGTGGTTCTTGGCGTGGTGGTTCTCGCCGTGGTTCTTGCAGTGTCTCTTGCGGCGCCTTGCATGGCGCTCCTCATGACCATCAGGCTGCTGAAACCAGGACTCCAGCTGTCCAGCATCCTATTAGTGCTTGTATTGTTCCTCGTAGTGTCTCTCAATCTGTCACCAAACAACGCTCGGGCTCAACTGTTCCTGTTCTCAACACTGCTGTCCAGTGGGAGCCATTAGTGACCATGACCCCCCGCCATACCTTTGCTCACACTGGAACTGAAGAAGGTCGTGAAGAGGCGGACATTGAAGAGGACATTGAAGAGGATGCCGTGTCTAACGAGGGTGGTGATTTTGCGGAAGATGATGATGTTGATAACGAGCTTGAGGGTGAAGATTTCACACAAGACGATGATGCCAATGACCTTATGGAGCACGAGGAGGATTTCTACGAGAGTGACACTGTCATGCACCCCCCACAACACGGTGACCAAACCTATCCTGGCAGCAAGCAAGTTAGACGCCCTATGCAAGCACCTGATCTCAGTCTGTATTCGCAGGATGAGGATTCTGATGGTGCAGGAGTGGCTGGCACGGACTGTGATTATCAGAACAACCGCACCACTAGAAGGACAGCGCCAAAGCGATCAAGTCTTCAGAGTGCTAACAAACAAGTTCCGAGTCATTTGAACGCTCCCGTAGTCGTAAGTACTCACCCATACTATCACCTTGTACTAACATTATTTTCCAGCCGAATATCGATTATGATATCCTCCAGGCCCACCACATGAAAAACCGTCGACCACATTCTCCGTCCCCTACATATTTGAGCAGCATATGGAGCCACCATCCAAAGGCTAAGCGCGCTCGCACAAGAACCTCGCTGTCAAGTGACGACTCCGATCAGCAGGACAACTTGGAGGATCTCAATGAGGTCGATATCGACAATGGGAGGCATCACCGCACCAAGAAAGTGAAGGGTGCTGCTAACAATCGTGATGCAACTAATGTTGGGTTCTACCCCTCACTCTGGCAAAAACTTCTTGACCGTGCGAAGGCTAATTTCAGGCTTTATATCGCTACTTCAGTCCCATTCCCTGACAAAGAGCAATCCATTGGTGGTACCGGAGTCTGTGGTGAAGTGATCACAGAAGCAATCGTACAGTGGCAAGAACAGAAACGCAAACTCGAGAAAGGTATTTTCTCGCATTGCAATGCTACCGCACACTGACACACATACAAAGGTTACTACCCCGAGTTCAAAACGGGGATGGCTACTGTGGTGAGCGCTCCAAGTTGCACTAACTTATGTTTCCATTAACGAGGTCACACGGATTTAGGTCTTTAACAATGCCGCGACATTCCGCAGCAAGATCAAACAAATTGTACTTACTGTTGTTCCAATGGCATATGAACTCGCCCTCAGTGTCAACAGGAACACGATTGAAAGCATCAAACTCAAGGCAACCGGTTTGTTGAAAAAAGCAATGTATTTGCATGGCCATCCTGATTCTGAGGTACTACGTCCTTCATCATCCTTGATCCTCAATTCTAAACATCTTGTAGGGTCGTGCATCTAACTTTGCAAACAACACAGTCCGCATCGTTTGCCATAAGTCATTTTATGACAATGGATCCAAATCGCTAAAGCAATTCTCCGAGTTTCAGAAGACCATCCTGCCCGCAGCGCTCTTCCTCGTTGGGACTATTGTGAGTGCACTTGTAGTATGCTTAAGTGCATTCACTGATTCTGAGTTTATCCCACCAAGATTTGCAATATTATATATATCTACAGTAAGTATGGCCAGGTAAATGGCGCCAAGCAAACACCTATCGAGGATTCGGAGACTTCATACAATTGTATTTCAACGCTGTTCGACCGCACGAACAAAGACGCATATCACAGACCAAAACTACGTCAAATGCTTCAATCTTGGGCATTGGAAGGCATGTAAGTTTCGACATAGTTTTTCACAGCGGTAGCAGTATATTGACCATCAAGTTACTAGGAATGTACATGGTGCTGGCCTTGGTGCTGACGAAGGTGACAATGGCTCAGAGTGGGACATTGATCTCGCGTAGTTCTACATACCACTAGTCCTTTCATTGTTTTATTTCAAATTGAATTATCATTGAAGTTAGCTTTTGTATCATTGCATGCAAGAACAGTAGCAGTACTGGTAATATAGTAGTGTAATATCAAGAGTGCTACAGAACACCATGCGCCGCTGTATGACACTGTATAGCAAAAGTTGCTATACAGTGTCATACAGCGCTACAATGTTGTGCAGTGCTATGCCATACTCGGTAACTAACGGTCACTGTACCTGACTGCATGACACATCTGGATTATGTACTGTGGCTCGGCTGCGCATGGGGGGACCTCTCTGTGAACCCTGAGTCACTGTACGGCAACATGCAGTGCCACCTACCCCATTTGGGTTTTGCTGATGTCATCCTCATACATTACCTTGTTTACAAGGTCACTACGCCTGATAATTGTGGCTGAAGAGAACCAACTTGTGTACACATGGGAATTTATGGACAAATTTGGCATCCAAATGTCGGCAAATTCCACAATACGTTAGTCATCAAAGCGTGTTATCTGCCACGTCTCAACACGATTCTACAGTACTCACCAACTGCTGCGCACGGAAGATGAGTTCCTCCGGAAGATAGCGGCTTGCCTGGCTGTCAAATTAAACAGCTTTTGTCATCTGGGCAATCAATTATCTTCCTTATCAACACCACGACCTCCAACATTTTTTCAAGATTCCTGGTTTCTCAATCGCATGCTATTTTCTCTCCCACTCGCCATTCCCTTATAGTACGACCAATGGTGATGTCTTTCAATTTGCGTGTGCCTCTCCTGAAGGCAGGTCCTGTTTCTCAGTTGGTGAGCGTATCTTCAGATCAATCATCTGTGTCGTACTCAATTTTTGATATACTAGCATGCATGCGGGTATACACCTTAACTTGCACAACTGGTACTACAACATCTCAATGTCTTCTAACACTACTTCACACGTCGTCTTTTCTTTCCACCATTGCTCCGTCTCCCGATCCATCATTGCCAACCTTTCATCTTCAATTCTCAAATGTTCTGACGGATGCGTCATCAGCAAGTTCTCGTCAAAATCTCTCAACAACCGAAGTCCATCTCGGCCACGAGCTCATGATAGTGCGACATAGACATTGAATGGAGTAAGCCCTGCAGTAGGTGGTGTCGCAATGTCTATAATGGTGTTATTGATGGTCTGACCTTGTGACCAATAGTCCATGAATGAGTATGCTGGTGTGAGAGGCAGCTGCCGTCTTCTTATGGATTTCGGGTGATTTCCGTGGATAACGGTAAATGTGTGCTCCATTGGAACTAACAGTATTATGTTCTTCTCCAGACCTTCAAGCTGAACTGCTTTCGTACAGTTCAGCTTAATAAGAACATATGCTGGTGGATATGTCAGTTCCACAATTGCAGCTGTCGGCGAGAAATCTGTTTCACGTTCATCAAGAACGATTTTTGTTATTTTGCCTCGAGAACCGTTGGCGATGTCTAGGTCAGTTTCCACGTTAAAAGTCACCATGACATGCATTCCGATTGCTAATTCCACTTTATCCGGTAGTGCAGCCCTTTCATCTCACCTTCTGCCATGCCTGCTCTTCGGTTTGGTAATGACTGCGAAGCGCTCTGACAGTGTTAGAGGCCGATTTTGGAATGTATCATATGCTGGGCATATTAACAGTTGAGTTCTGTTTCTTCGGCACTCTGCTTGTGCCATGACTGCATTCCAATGTTGACGGACAGAGTGACGAGGCGTCACCAGTACGGCTTTGTTCCAGGGTGGTACCGTAAAATCGACAGATGGGCAATCTGGATTGGTGACTTTTTGCCAGCTAGAGACTTCCCCTTTGCTATATATGCCGAGAGACAGGCAAAGAATGTGCATGACATCATGGAACTTTCGTCGATAATCAAGTACATTTTGTTATTCCAGAAAGCTGCGAGGTTTCTGCTGGCCTTTTGTGACTGTTCACGACCATTTACTGGGATATGCGCAATGACGTGAAGTGTCTTGCCGTCAATAATGGATGCTGCAATGCCTGTGTATGCTGCCTTGACGAGCATGTCAGCGACTCCTCTATCGCAGAAATTCTCTGTGATTGTTTGGATCGTCTTCAATTTCCCTACACCACCTTCGCCTGGAATAATCATGAGTAGCTGTGGTGGTGCTCGCCTAGCTAGCGTCTCTTCTAGATGCCAGTCAATTATGTCATAGGCCCGTCTTTGGTCTTTGAGCAACTGCGAGGGGTCGACGGCAGTTACGTGTTCAAGAACTTTGGGCTGCACCATCATTGACAATGGCTCGACTCCGTGATGGTCGTTGTGAAGTTCAGATATCATCTCTTCAGAGGAGAAAGTGGTAACTTCGCCAGGATTGCTGGGGTGACAATCAGTTGACAAAAGATTGCTATTGAGATTGGTGATGTCCTCCATCATCTTTGCTTGCCAGTTTTGAAGATTGATGTAATCTGCTCCTTGCGCAATGCCTATATCTTTTGATCCAATTGTCCAGTTGCATTGCTCGTCACCAAAAATCTTCCTCATCCGTCCAGCTGCGACAGCTGTCAATCCATGCAACTCTTTGCGGTGATTTTTCTGTGATTCTTCATATGCACACAAATCTGCTTCTGTCAACTTTATCTGCATACCATCGTTTTCGTCGTCTTCATCAAAGGATTCTGCGACATCCATGTCTGCATTGCAGTTATCCCTTGCTTCTGCTTGTGGTCCTTCATCATTGCTTTCCCGGTGGTACACTGCAGCAGCCTTGCAGTCATAATAATACTGCACACCAGCCAAGGTATTTCTGTCCGATTGAGATGCTGATTCCGAAAATGACGTGAATGCTGTTTCAAAGCTGTCGAATCCTGCCATTATATCCCTCAGGTCACGCCAAGGACATAGAAGAGCCAACATTGAAGCGCAGTATAGATCTCTGCATGTTGGATCATTGGGACGCAGAAAGAATGGACCGACAATGCTTGGTAAGGTGCTGTGGCCCTTGCAACGAACAACTCGACAATGAGTTTGATACTTGCTGTGCCCCTCTTTGTAGCAGCTTCGTTCATTTTGTGGACGGCCACGTGAAGATGTTCTGGCCTTGGGCTCTCCATGCTTTTCCTCCGCTGGGATTATCTCTTCATACGTGTCAATCACGAATTGGAAAAATGAATATAACTCAAGCTTGTCTCCCCGCAGCATGTAGTCTTCTAGCTGCGATTGAACAATAAGTGACCACCTGTGCGCACTTCCAATGTAACAGTGTCCTATTGTTTCTTAGACAATCAGCGCTGAGTATAGAACATTCGCTTACCTCAAGGCCCTCCTCGTCATCAATTTGGTACTTCTCCTGATCCGCATCACTCTGATCATCTTTGCGGGGTTCTTCCACCTCAATTGTATCGTCCCTGATTCCGAGTTCTTCTGAGTCATCAGTCACTATGGTGCTACTGTTGGTATTCAGTGTGAGTTGATTTTATTGAAACGACCTATCATATGAAAAGCTTACCAGAATTTCTTTGACTGTAGGCCAGGAAAAGTTGCCAACAAACTTCTTCTCAGACCTGACCAGTAAAGCGACACGTAACGATGAGAACATATATGATCACCCCATCCCATCAAATATGCCATTACTTGTTGACCAGACAACTCCATTTCGTGGTTGAGAGCATGTTGGCAACGAAATAATAGGAGTCGATTACGATCCAGTACACTCTCTAGATGATCGGAGTGCTGTTCGTGATACATGAGGGACTGTGCCATCAGCGCTGACACGTTGTTATTTTTGTTTTGCTTTTTGGTTTGATAGTCCGTCAAATACCATGATGCGTGTTTCATGTCAACTCCATTTGTGAGCAATTTGATATCATTATTGCAACACAATGAAACTGATATCGCTGGGCAATAGTTATTGATGTAGGGATGTGTGCGTTTTGGCTTCCAGTTCCTGTTCTCGTCAATATATTCAGTGTCTGATAGCTCCCATGGTGCACGTCTTTTGCATACAAGCCTTCCATGTTTGTTGTAATGGAGGCAAGTTGATTTAGTGCATGTATGAACTTGTTGTGACCGAACAACTCGCCGCTCCTTGTCAGCACATTCGGCTTCCCAATCTGCGCCATCAGGATTGGGCGGACAGGAGTATCCCAATTTGGATTCATGTGGTGTGGTGCGCACTGTTTCTTCATCAAGACCATCAACATGCGCTCGAATGTTCTGTTTGATGTATGCCCGTATGTGATCTCGAAACTCCTCTGTTTTCAAAAATTCATGCATCTCCTCAGGATTTGGTGTATGTGCAAGCCATAGTAGCATGTGAACATGCAAAGTTCCGTGTCCTTGTGCCTCTACAAAACCATAATAGGCATTGATAACTCCAAGTATTCCCATTGAACTGTGGACATGATCCTTCGTCACCTCGATGCCGAAAAGTGCACTAAGAACTGCATGGATGATGAAGAAGAAATACTTCGCTGCTCCGTAAGGGTCTTTGGCAATGTTTCTCGCTCTGTGATTACTGTCAGGTCCTGCAGTGACAAAGAATTTGAGCAACAGGATCGTGAAGATCGTTCGGATTGATGGTTATCCACAGAGATGGTCCACACAGTTTTAAGGTTGTACCCCAAATCTGGCCTCGATAGGATGCGCATAATTTATCCGAACCCTTTACACGTCCACTAGTTGCAAAAACGTGCTTGCGCAGCAGACGAACTCAAGGATTAGATATTGGAATGTGAGCAGCTTCCTCTTTTTCAGCTTCTTTCAAATCAGCTATAGTCACTGAACTGATTGCCCATGCATCTTGTTCGAAATCCTGCTGTCACATCTGAATCCATGCAGACTTCAACACTTCTCGTTTTTGTGCAATGCTGAACACAAAAAATGGGAACGAGTGATGGATGCGGAAGCGATGGTCATAATATTGCAAGGCCCATCGTACATGTTCATCAAATCCAATCTTCTTCTCTCGATGTCCTTCTATCCCTCTGATACCATACAGGAATAAAATTGGATAGGCTGCTGCCAATGGATTCAATTTTGGATCAGGTTCACCATGCCATCCAGACCCAAAGTCCGAAACAGGTAGTATACTGTGTCGTACCGCGTATCCACCCTCTTTCGACTTGTCTTCCAGATTGGTAAGGGCATAGTTCATCAACTTGTTCAAAGATAGATTGTTGAGCTCAGTATCTGTGACACCCAGATACTGTAACGGAATTACATCAGCATCTGGTGCTGTTTAATTACATGTCAACTTATTGTTACGTCAACTAGCTCTCGTGTACGCTGTCCAGCCCCCATGGATTGGAATACTAAGAAATGCCAGCGGGGAATAGTATTGTCAGTAAACTTCCAGCAGGTTTCACAATTTTTTTTTTCAAGCTTCCCTCTCAGCACTGACTGCCTACCCACACTTCCGCCAACTTGAACCCAATCCGACAAACATGGTTCTGCTTCCACCTGCCGTGCACAACGTATGAACTCTAATACACAGCAACTATTGTGTGATCTATTGCTGCCTTCACACAGTCTAAACTCATCTTAACTTGGTCGCTGATGAATTCACAATTATGATCCATTTTAAAGAAGGCAGTTTAGTAATCTCATCATTCTGAATGCAAATCTGATCCAATGACCACTCAACCTTCCCTTCAGCGTCAGTCAAACAATATTGACCAGCACCCATTCACATCACGGAATGTCGTCACAAAAATGATCACGAAAACTTCCAGGTTTCAAATATTTTGCTTAGACTACATCTGAAGTCATGCTCCCATTGCCACTGCTCGCGTGAGTCGTGACCCTGCACGGATCATAATCATCTTTCCTCATAAGAAACAGCCAAAAAAGCTACCAGTACATTGTCTCTTTAACTTGACACCATCGCAAACGATTCCACAATGCACATGGCTCCGAACACACCTACCACTCCCCCCACATCATCCTCTAGTACTTGTGCTCCAATTTCTGCTGCATCCGCGGTATTGGACAAGCTGCAGAACTCTCCTGGAGGGTTCTACGCTGCAACACCTAAGCTTGCTTATCGTGCCGAATATTTTCCAGGTGGATGGGATGGCAACATCCTCATTGCCAAGGGTCGAGACGA
Source organism: Suillus bovinus (assembly GCF_016758785.1). Taxonomy (NCBI): domain Eukaryota; kingdom Fungi; phylum Basidiomycota; class Agaricomycetes; order Boletales; family Suillaceae; genus Suillus; species Suillus bovinus. The sequence continues at coordinate 113,780 of NW_024542146.1, read as the reverse complement.
TGACCAAGAATTTATCGTCCGCGGTGTATTCCAGATCAGTCGGAACAATTTTTATTTCATGCCAGATGCCAACTTTGATCTGGCGAACATCTTTCACGGCCGCTTATCAGATGTAAAATTGAGTTGTAGACTCACTGCAGGGCGTAACGACTTGTTCAAGTTTGCATCAGAAGACTTCCCTGCTATTCTCGACAATCTCCGTGCCTTCGAGAAACTCGTTCCCAGCAAAAGAGATTACGAGACACTCAGTGTCATCCATGACTCTCTCGGACACAGAACAATTAAACTAACTCATAGCCTCTTCGAAGTAAGTACTAGTTCCTATCACTCGTCAGTCTTCTTTCCCAGCAATACTCATTATATTATAAAATAGGCTAAGACAACGGACAACGAAAACCAACGCGATCCTAACGCGAGTGACAATGACGGTAATGACTCGACCAGTACATACAACAACAATCCTCAACTGTTAATATGCTAATTTATCTACTTTCATTAGCAACTGTAGATAGCAGCCTTGGGTCCGAATTTAATATCGCTACTTGGCCAGTTGCGGAACGGTGTAAAGGTCATTTGGAGGATCTTGTATCCACTCATGAGATATGCCCGTTACCGGCATACGACAAAAACCACGTTCTGATCCCACCCCTTCAATACGAATCAAAACTCAAAGGTGCACTTGTGGAGGTTCACATGGCATTTTGCCATCATCGCATCAACAAATCAAAGCGCGACATTTTTAATTCCATTCTACGAGAACTCATTGTACTCTCACCGCCGGCAGCCATGCCAACCAGCCCCTTCAAACGTCGCCGCCTCAATGCAGGACCTTCAACAGAACGAACCAATAAAGGAAAACGATCAATCAGAGGATCCGGGTCTTCACCTTGAATAATTGTGGTATGTGTTCAGTCTATTCTCTGGCATCATCATTGTTTGTACACTAATTACTTTCCACAGTTGAACATCGTGCAGGCTAGTACCCAAAGGATCTCCAAACGTGTAATAAGTATTGTTGTACTACTACGTATCTTCCTACCAATATGCTCAAAATTCGTCACTAAATAACTCAAGGATTGCAGCCTCGCACCTCTGTACGAAAATGTATTTCACTATGTAATGTTGTACAAAATACTTCGGAAGCTCGTTTGCTACTTTACACTGTACAGAAACAATAAACAAGGTTCCTGCCGACGAAGTTCGGCCCCATCCTCTAGTTACTTGATTGCAAGTGGTAATTACAATGATTCATGTATGGCAATTAACTGATGATTACAATCTATTTAATGTATGATTATGTCAGTATAGACTCGACCGTGGGGCTGGGATTCAAGAAGGAGCCTGCTGGTGTGTTAGAATTGAGCAGTCTCAATTTAAAAGCCAAGTTTCTCGGAGTATATATGGTCATATTTAGCGGCAGCAGAATTAGATCCGTCTACAATCGACAAGGCCACAACGCCAAGAACTGATGGGTTCATTGATGACAGATGAAAAGATGAAGGATATAGGGATACACATACGCAAAAGCTGAGGGGCAGTACTTCTTTTGCAGCCCGGCCACTTATCGTCGTCCGCTTTGGAGGCACAAGTCACATAACAGACGGAATTGAGTTGCGACACAGTAACGAAATCATTGGAAGAGCACAAACATATTGAAGTACACGACAGCAGCCAACGTTCAAGAACAAATTTAAAGTCAGAGGTAAACAATTGGAACACAAAGGAAATATCCAAAAGATCATATCTCAAACCTGATCGATGCGGAAGAGTCCGGTGGAGGGATCATACGTGATGTTCCACGTAGTATTGTCATCTAGAGCAGCAAGATCTTGTTCGAAGAGACGATCGGTCTCGACTTGACCCTTGATCAAGCTGTTCTCCTGGTAGTCCGTGCCAATATACCCGCGTAGAATCGGAGTAAACTCTGCGTTCAACTTCTGCGCGTGCTCTACGCCGCGCCAAACTAGAGCCGTCTTTGGCATGGCCCCGTCTCGCTCGATGAAACCTGAATAATATGTAGCGCGAGAAATCTCGAGATAGCAGTTATACGTACCGACCCCTATATCCTGTTTGTATGGTGCGCTGTTCGTACATTGAATATTCTTCTTCGGCACCAATGGGTCGGTTTTGGGATCCTAAGCTTGTCTCGCAAACGGACATCGATAATGCCAGTAGGCGTACTTACGGAAAATTGGTATACCTCGCCCTTCTGGGTTAGAATGGTAGATTGCCCAACCTAAGTAGCAGTCCGTGAGATCAACGACAAATTCGTGAATCCATCCGACTCTCACGTCGATAGAAACCTCGGTCGAAGCACTTTGGATGACGTCCTTGGAAACAACAACCTTGGTGAACGCAAGTCTGAGGGGTTCGTCGTAAATTAGCTCTTCGCACAAGCTTCGAGTCGCCCTTACTGTGATCGATACACAATTTCGCAGTGGTAAGCGCCTGTAGGTGTCGGTGCTTATTTAGATAGCCCAAAGCAGTGATAATATTCACCCACCATCGGCCGCAAATTTCCTGACCCTATTCGAAAAGTCACATCAGCGAGTGAGCGCGACAACAAAGATGAAGACATGAAGGATATACGTACGCAAAAGCCGATGGGTAATACTTCTTGTACAGCTCACCGATAGGCTGAACGTCGAAAGTCAGAAGAAGGTCGATGTTTGCGCCGAGATCGTGGGATTTGAAGGTGAGCTTTTTGACGAAGGCATTTGAATCCATGGTGTAGAGTCGAATTCGAGATTGAAAATACAAGAAATTTGGCGTTCGACGTTCAGACGTGGCCTAATAATTGCTGAGTCCACGCGACGGGTTATATACCACCCTCTGGAAGGACAGCGACCCTGTATCCGTAGAGATCGAATGTGGAAACTAGAAACGGAGAGCCTTTTTCAGGTCAAGTTCAGCATGCTTCACAAACAGCTGACCATTGTTTCAGAGTCCGTCCGTCGACGTACGAAATGATTCTTTTGACGCGTTAGCATTCGCCACTGTGAAGGGTACAAGTGACATACAGGAGCGATTTACGAGACTTCGAACCATTATGCCGTTTGATGAGATCTGCTGGTCCTTGTTCGGAGTAGAGTCATGAAGTGGTAAAGAAGGGTCGTATTGCAACTTGAACTCGATCTGGTTTTCACTCGACTTCTCCGGTGTTACGAGCGCTCCGAACGTCAAAAATGGGATAAGACAGGGTGATGATGATCGGACGCGATTGAACCAAAACATCCACGTGATCGCGGCGGCAATCAGTTGACATCGAACCGCCCTTTCTGCAACTCATGGACGCGCACAACACCGCCGACCACACCTACGCATGCCACTCCCTCGTGTCGGATGTCAGCTTCATTCCACCACCTAATACCTCTTTGTATAAAATATGTCTGTAATCCATCATGCTAAAGAATCAAATATCTTCTTCGGAACGCGAGCAGAATCGAATTCGGATCGGCCGTGCAAGGAAACCGACTTTTGGATTTTCGACACCAAAACACATTTGACGATCTGTTCTGGATGTCCTCAGGATCATGTATACCGCCACATCCCCATGCATCGATTCGGAACTGTCTTAATACCGGTTGTGGATCTGGGGTCAACGTGTACTACAATTACGAGGATGACCTCAAAACGTGAGCCATGCGGATATGATGCGGCCCTTTCCTCCTGATTCATAACTTTACTCATAACAACTACAGATCCCTCTAAACGACTTGATACCCGAGCCCCGTCAAACCTGCAACGGATCCTTGTATGTCACTTGTACCCTTTATGGCAGTGGCGAATAATGTGTCAGACGGTCAGCTGTTTGCAAAGCATGCCGAACTTGAATCGAAAAAGGCCCTCCATTTTAGCTTCCACATTCGACGTCTACGGATACAGGTCCGCAGCCCTTCCGGAGGGTGGTATATGAGTCGTGTCAATTCCGTCATAGGCCATACACAACCGAACACTGACTCCCTCTCGCTTTCCATCTCGGGTTCTACACGACATGACTCCAATTGTTCTCAACAAGCTCAACTTCGTCTCCAGAGACCTCGGCATGGACTTAGAGCTTCTTCTCACTTTCGACCATCCGTCTAACACTGGTATATATGAGACTTATTACCCATTGGCTTTTGCGTACGTATATCCTTCATGTATTCGTCTCTGTTGCTGCATGCTCACGGACGGAATTTCCGAATAGGGTCAAGAAATTTGCGGCTGAAGGTGGGTGAACATTATCAGTGCCTTGTGCTATCTAAATAAACACTCATACTGACAGGCATCCACCGCGCGCATATTACATATCGATCACAGTAAGGGTCATTCGAACTCCATGTGGAAAGCTAATTTACAATGTGCCTCTCAGACTTGCGTTCACCAAAGTTGTTGTTTCCCATGATATCATCCAAAGTGCCTCGACCGAAGTCGCTGTTCAGGTGAGAGTCGGAAGGACTCACGGATTTGCCGCTGGTTTCATGGACTGCTACTTAGGTCGGGCAATCTACTACTTTAACCATGAACAATCAAATATTCCATTTCTCCGTAAGTACGCTTACTTGCCTTCTCAATATCCGTTTGCGAGACAACCCCAGGATCCCCAAACCGACCCCTCGGTGCCGAAGAAAAATATTCAATGTATAAACAATTCACCGTCCAAGGAGGATATAGGCGTTGGTACGTATAATTGCTATCTTGAAATTTCTCGCCCTACATATTGTCCAGGTTTCATTGAACAGGAAGGGGACGTGCCCACATCGGCTCTGGTTTGGCACGGCGTGGAGCACGGGCAGACGTTGAATGTGGAATTTGTTCCGCGTCTGAGAGGTTATATTAATGCTTGCACCTACCGGCAGAATGGCTTGATCAAGGGCCCAATTCACAGTAGCTGTCTTTTCGACCAAGACCTCAGTACTCTCGATAAACATACCACGTGGGTCGTCACATACGATGAGACCGCCAGAAGTTTTAGGATCGATGAGGAGATAACGAGCGAGGTTCAACATTGCTTTTCATGAACCTTTTCAAATGTTGGCTGCCGTCAATTACTTCGTTTTGTGCTGTTTTGATGTTATTATCTTGTAAACTGTTCCCGTTTGTTGTACAACTCGTGTTTTCAAATTGAAATGTTCTAAGTAGTTCCTGACCCGTCTTATGATACAGGTGACAGACATCCTTTATACCAGGACCTGTCAGCATCAGCAAATCACTGAACCCTTGTACAAGCAATACAATTTCACAACAAAGTCCCTCCTATACAAGCTTGTCACAAAGCCTTACAGCCTGTACAAACGGTCACAATCTTGACACATTGGACATACTATACAGACTAGACACATTATACAGTTTAGACATAGCATACAGACTTAGATTAAATTCAGTAGTACTACACAGACAATACATGACGGACACAATGTGCAGGCCTAGTAAGGCGCTGCAGTCATTCTATTAAAAATATGTGATACTGATGATGACAAAAAAACTACTACAAAATGATGTTGACATCGTCGCTGCCTGCCACACTATCAGAATCGTCCCAAAACTCACCCATCATCCCCACATCAGCCCATTCCTCTAGCATACTTTCCAGTTCCTGACGACGCTCGGAATTGTCCATCAGTGTGTCACCTGACCTTCATAAGGAGTTGAAGTCAGACCTGCATTTATCAGCGGACAGGTTGGGGACTTTGTCTGTGCTGGTATCACAGAACCCAGTTAGAATACCCTTCACCTGTTGAACCATCAGCAATAGCATTGAGAATAAATGTTTTAAAAAAACATATGACCGCGCTGACGAGAATGAGCGCGTTGATGGGGATTGTTTTGCGAAATTCTTCGGTCAACTTGAAGGCCTTTTTGCCGTTACCGTAGTAGAAGTCGATACATGCGTCCTTGAGAACTTGCGAAACGAAATTCTTGTACTTGTCCTAAATGAAAAATGCTTCAGTAAAATTCACCACCCCCTGATGTTACTAACTGATGATGAGTCAGGCAATCAAAGATAGTCGCCAGATTTGATCAGCTTCAATGCCACTTCAAAGACATGCTGTTGTACGGCATCCTTCTGCCCCATGTTGGCTTTGGGAAAGATACCATCCAGTTGTTTTGCAATAGATATTACAACTTTCTTGAGCTCAGTGCAAAATGTGAATAAGTTGTCGCAAAGCTGACAATGAATCAGTGAGCGTGTTTACGGTCAGTACTCAGGACTCACAAGGCGTGACATCTGTGCCCTATACTGCGGGAAATGGCCTTGACAAGGGGCATCAGATGACAGCAACACTGGTGAATTAAAACTTACCGTTTTCCATTTTGATCCTCTTCGAATGGTAACTCCATAATACTGCATCTAAGACTTCTTGCACGAGCTGTAGCGCATCCTGATGCTCTGGGACAGGATGAGTCAGAACAGCTTGCAAGCACATTTCTAATTTGGCGGCCTGGAGAAATGCTTGCCAACATGGTGGATAAAACCCGAGTTTCGAAGGATTTGTCTGCTTGTTCATGGGTTCTGCACCATCATTTTTTTTGGTGGAACAATAAACGCAGCTGGCAACTGACAAGGTCAGCCCCAAGAAGGTACATTGATGTTACAGAATTTCACCTGTTATGATAGTCCAGCTTTGTCTCTCGCATATAGGGAACTGCACGGGTAAACCCGTGGGTGTGCGCAGTCGGACCCGTACCCATACCTGTGGTGCGGGTACGGGTTTGCTTGTGGGTATCAGCCAAACGGACCCGGGGTATTACCCGCGAGGGGTATACCTGCAGGTCACTACGAAGAGCATTGTAATGAATTGTAACAACAAATGTAATACTAATCTACTTGGACTCTGTCCCAACCCTCATTCATTGCTTCCTCTTCGCCAACGACATCTGGGAGCTTAGATACGTGAATGATATCCTCAGATTTGACCAGGCCTAACTCGTTCCATAAGCTGGCACAAAGCAGCACACATGTCGACTGCACTGATAAACAATTTCTGACATGTGACAGGACAAGACACCCACAACTGAAGAGACGTTCAACATCTACAGAAGTAGCTATAGGCAATGTAAGCTTACAAGGCATTAAACATAATAATGCCACATACCAGAGATAGTTAGATAATCAATGGCCATGCGCGACAGGTGGGGGAATGATTTGCGACGTTCTTGCCACCAAGTGATAGGGTTGGTGACATGTTCCACGTCCGTACTAAGGTAATGGTCGAGTTCGGAGCCCGAGTTAGTAGATTTGGGGACTGCAAGTGCGGGGAGGTTGTCAAAAATGTTGTTGCTCTAAGATTGAGTCAGTACAAATGCTAAGTAAAAAGCAAAAAAGAAACATACCATCAATATATTACCATTTGACTCCAAGACATCCGCCTCGCGCCCCAAATCAGAGTTGGCATCAAGGGACAGGTATGAACATCCAAATTCCTTCCACACAAGTTGCTCTGCAGTTTGGATCCAGTTGTCTTCCCAGTCTGCTGCCTTGAAGTATAATAGCTTGTGTTGGGGATGTAACACTAGTATAATAATATTAACTGTCAGTAGAAACTAGAAAAAACCTGGATTGAATAGAACTTACCCATGGAGATCCGATATGTGTGAGACCTGTCTGTGAGCTGATAGTACTGGTTGAGTGTCTTTTTGCGAGCCGAACTGCCAAATGAATTGAAGGCAGATATTTCTTGTTGCGCAAATAGGATGTGAGCATCTTGTCGACGTGATCCATTGCTGGTATCACTGTTGCAAGGTTAGGTGTTGCACGCGAGAAGTAAAGTGTGGTGTCCTTTAGAATCTAACAAGAGCAAACAATATAACATAAGCATATGCACCAAAGCGTCAAACAAAGAGTGCAAACTGAAGGTTCGTGGGTGGCATGGTACAATTTTATATTTGTCTTTAGAGTTTGACAGTTGGCAGCTGTATAGTTTCGTATTTACGTAGTTGAATTTTAATAGCACCTGTTTGGCATCCATTCGGCGCCCATTGTGACTGATACCCACAGTGTGGGTATGGGTAGGGGTAGGGGTATCATGACCTCAGACCCGTACCCATACCCCAGTGGTACCCGTACCTGTGACCCATGCGGGTTACCCATACCCGCACAGTTCCCTAGCTACACAAAGGAGTGTTCAAAGACCATATTGTGAGCTGGTGTGCTGCCATCATCTCTGATGCAGAGTTTGATGCACGATTTCAAGCTATGCCTGAATATCACGGTCTCTGTCATTTCAAATGTGGAATCTCGACAGTCTCTCAGTGGACTTGCATGGAGCATAAAGAGATGCAGCGAGTCGTTTTGAGAGTCATTGCAGGTGCTGTTGAAGTCCATGTGTTCAAGGCTGCATGTGCTGTTCTTGATTTTATCTACTATGCACAATACCAAGCTCACACAGACACAACTCTTGCACAAATGCAAGACACTCTTGATGTATTTCATGCAAACAAGGTTGTCTTTGTTGAGCTCGGTCTTTGCCAACACTTCAACATACCAAAGATTCACTCAATGTGCCACTACGTGCAGTCAATATGTTCTTTGGGCAGTGCCAATGGTTTCAACTCGGAGAGCCCCAAACAGTTGCATATTGACTATGTAAAGCATGCTTACCAGGCAAGCAGCAAGGTCAATTATATTGTGTAAATGACTCACTGGCTCAAACTTCAAGAAGCTGTGTATTGACACAGCGTGTACATTGATTGGGTATGAGTTGTATCACAAAGCTGAAATCCCCCTGACTTCGATACACTTGATGATGAGATTGATGAAGAACAAGATTTTGCAGATTCAGACAGTGTTAAGCACACCCCGGATCTATTACCATCTCAGTTCATCTCATCGGGTCTATTGGCATCTCATGGCTACCGTGTGACAAAGAGCTGCCCTTTCCCAAATGTCTCCGTGTCTCGTCTGCAAATGGCTTTTGGCGTCATTGACTTCATACCTGCGCTTCAAACATTCCTCACCCTCTACTTTCCTCATTCATCCATCTCTGCTAGTGTGTATGATCACTTTGACATCTTCAAGTCAGTTCTACTTCTACTCCCTCAGCGAAATCATATCAGCAACCTCAAGCAACTCAATAGGCTGCAGGCCTATCCATCCATTCCCAATTGAGATTGTTGCAAGCCATCTTCACCCGCACACTTTTATGTGGCCTTCATTGTTGAAAACCACCAATTATGGAAGGCTGACACAGGTTTTGATGGTATTTTCATCACTCACACATTCAAGCCATTGTGCTGACTCGGAGGGCAACACAGGATTGTGGCTTGCACAAATATGTGCAATATTCAAACTGCCATCTCACTACAGCAAATTTCCTCATCCGCTGGTGTATATTGAATGGTTTCGACCTCTGTGAGATCCAGAGCCCGCACCCAACCTTTATCGACTGGCACGTTCAACTCATAACCAACGGCACTTCGCAGCCGTTGTCAGCATTCAAGATGTTCTACACACAGGGCACCTTATGCCTAGATTTGGTTCAAGCAGGGTAGACATGTCATGGATCAATGGTGATGTTCTCGAGCTTGCTGATGATTTTTATGTTAATCCCTACGTTAATTTTGACTTGTTCGATACCTTAGAACACTTGTAGCACAATGTTGTATTCATTTTGCCCATTGGTATGAGTGTTGCATCATGGAGGATTGTCAGAGTTCTGTTGCAGTTCATAGTATTTTGCATGGGAACTAGGCTACATACAGCTCTGGAACATGGACTTGTATCTACTGAAGCTCAGGTGCTACATGCAGGTCTACTACGAGCTACCAACACCTCCAAGGCACGACATAGTAGTGGTGTGGCACTACAAGCCAGCATGCTTTTTCTTGATGTAGTCAATCTCAATCTCATCATATCATGCTATCTATCTGTTAATCTTGACCTGATAACTGCAAATTTTGATGCATCACATCTCCAAGAGTCATAACACCAAAAAGAGTATGGTGTGCAAGGTGTACAAGAGTGTCCCTGGACTATCCAGTGTCTCTCAAGACAAGTCCAGACATAGATGTGGTCTGACAAGTAGTACTAGTATCCATAGCATTGGGCTGGCAGCATGTCTGAAAAGTTACATGATGATACTATGGTGATCATACTAGGTTATACTACCTGCGAATATCAAGTTTTCCTTGCTGATATCAGATGTGAACACAGGCTTCGATATGCAGTCAAACCAGTGGTAGCATAACATTGAATAAGATTTCAGAATTCAGTGCAATGCTCGAAACAAACTACAATCGGGCATTTAAAATCCTTCCGGCATAACGGCAAATCGAACTGTAACCAAAAATCCACCATACTAGTGAATATTGGATGCTCAAAGCGAATGTATGTTAAGACGGATAAGATGGAATGAAAAAAAACTGATGGCATTTGATGCAAGTACAACATACAATTTCAGGTCAGAACACTGCGAGACATTCAGATACTGGGGCTTGGGCAATGAGGAAACAGTGTTATAGACTACGAGTCATCAGATTTTAGTACCAGCTAGGGAGCAACGACACACATAAGATATTCAAAGATAAATTTCTGGACTCGTAAACAATGAATAGCAATCACCCTAAACCAGAAGGGTGAGCCCAAACTTTGCGGATTTACAAAAAAAGAAAAGCACCAACCCAATGTTCAGGACTTCCACCCGCACAGTAGCACAAAGAGCCGCAGTGACTATTGGTGCAACAGTGCTGTGATGCGCATGTCAGGCATCCGACAGAGGCTTCATGATTGTAGTATTGAAGCACCGTGGCAGTCACACTAAGTGCAAGGGCAAAGAGGACGAAAACACGAGCTTGAAGTGAAAGCATTGAAAAGGGTGGTTTGGGTTTGGAGATGAGGTGTAAAATACTTGAGTGCTGAGGTCAATCGTGTGCCACCCACCCTATATTTATGCATTCAGCCAGGGGGCTGTTGTGATCAGGCCCACAGTATATCTGTCACAGTGGATATTGAATCTGGAAACTAGAAACGGAAGGCTTTTTTGATCCAATTTCGACATGCTTCACAAATAGCTGACCATTTTCACAATGCCCGCCCGTTGACATAAGAAATGATTCTTTTGACACGTTATTAGCCACAGCCGTGAAGGGTACAAGTGACATACAAAGATCTGTTAAAGTTTGACCTAGTTCAGGACTTGCTAGCATTGTACGAGACTTTGGGGTATTATGCCGTTTAGAGGGATCTGTCGTTGTTTGGGGTAAAGTGATTTGAATTGGTAGGAAAGGGCTGCTAACGTTCTGAGGTCATCTGCTATGCTTGTTGGAAATGGCGTGATTGTAGTATGTACATGGTGTTGACCCCAGATCCACAACCGGTGTTAAGAGAGTTTTGAATCAATACACGGGATATGTGAATGTACTAGTGGATATTCAGAACAGATCATCAAATGTTTCTCACACTGCGGGCATTTCTACATGTTCTTCCACCAAAAATCAAAAAAATATTGAGTGAGAAGATAGAAATTTCCCCTTCTTTTACGTGTCAAAACATTAAAAAAAATGATCACTGTATTAAAGATATTCTGTGCATGGAATATACTGCAAACATTATTGATTTTCCCTCAGGGAAAATGATGAATTTTCCATCTATTGTCTTTCAAATAGCAGCTTGCAATAATGTGAATTTTCTTACCTGTGTTTTTGAATATTCTATCTATCAAAAGTCTCAATTACTTCATCCAGTTTACTACATGTTTGGTCCAAGAACATTTACAAAACATATAATAGATAATAATTTTTATTTTATCAATGTTTTTTGAGGAAAAGCGAAGAAACTCTCAAAGGTTCCTTTGTGTATTTGGCAGGAGGAAATTTGTGAAACATTTTCTATGTTTTGTAAGTGTAAATACATAATGTTTGCAGTATATTCCTCCTGAACAACATCTTTGATACAGTAATTATTTTTTTTCAATGTTTTGGCACATAAAATAAGGGAAAATTTCTATCTTCTCACTTAATATTTTTTGGATTTTTGGTGGAGGAACATGGGGAAATGCCCGCAGTGTCATGTCAACAATCCACTGATTTCCTTGCACAGCAGATCCAAATTCAATTTTGCTTGTGTTTTGAAGAAAATATTTGATTCTTTAACATGATGGAATACAGTAAGGTGGGGGAAGAGAGCTGACTCCAGAGTGGCATATGTGGTGTTGTTGAGTACTAAATGAAAAGGAGTTCAATAGCCGATTGTGATCACGTGAATGTTCAAGTTGCTTTCATTATAATATAATTGTGTCTGAGTCTGATTATCGCACTCTGTCTTATCCCATGTTGACGTTCAGAGTGCTCGTAACACTGGAGAGATCGAGTGAAAACCAGGTCAAGTTGGAATGTGGCCCTTCCCTACTACACTACTTCATGACTATGTCAAATGCCTTACATCTAATGCTGGGGAGTGTTTGTTCTTGTTCGATTATGACAGGGCTCGTCGTCGTCAACTTTTGATGGAGAGGGCATGCTCACACCGATCGTCAAGATGCCTTCAATGGCTCTTCCTTCCCCTGATGCACTTACAGCCCTCGTGAAACTTACATCCGACCCTAACAACATTGTATATATTGTATCCGGCCGTAACCAAACATTCCTCGAGGAACACCTTGGCCATTTCCCGCGTCTTGGGATGATTGCAGAGCATGTCAGATTCATCCATTTGCCTGACAGTCCCGCGTGAATGAATTTCACTGCCAATCTGGATATGAGCTAGATGGAGGAAGTAGCGGAAATTGTCAGGTATCATATGGAGCGTACGACTGGGGGTCATATCGAGATGAAGAAGAGCTCGATTATGCGGCATTATTGGTCGACTGATCTCGAGTGGGGGTGTGTGTGTTTGTGATTTTTTATTTATTGAGCGGAGCTGATGAATGGTGGGTTATAGACACAGTTCCAGTGTAGGCAGTGCCAGGATTTATCGGAGAATAATGTGGTACCCAAGAGGCCAGTCGAGGTGCTCGTGGGTAAGAAAAATCTAGAAGTGAGACCTATTGCTGTGAACAAGGTCTGTACGTGATGTATGGACTTTTTTTTTCTCTCATTTTGAAATGTTATTGTGTGGTCCGTATTTAGAACATTGACGTGCTTGACCCTTGGATTTTCTATAGATCAATGATGATCATCTGAAGTGTCGTTGTATCTAATGATGCATCTCGCTCACAGAACTACCATTGCCTTAGTTTATGTCAAGATTGGAATGGTTTCGAGTGAGGACAGGATGAGAAGAAAATGAAGCAGCTTCACTCTGACCTTCTTCATTCTTACGGAGACACACTGTGAGCGGCAAAATGTTTTACTCATCAACATTGATCCTCCTACATAGGTAGAGGTTTATACACCCCCACACTCGAAGTTCGTGACATGCATTAACCTCTTGAAGTCGCCAAAATTCTTCTTATATGAAGGGTACTGTGCGCACAATTGACAGAGCGGTATCAAGCAAGCAAGTCCTTCATCTGATTGAGAAAGGTGGTCACTTATTACTAAGCCATTGTTTCGTCAAGCTTAATGGGAACCTGCTGCACTACAAACAACATAGGGTCCTTGCCTGGCAAAGCTGAGACCTCAATGTAGAACTTTGAAGTGTTGCCCTTCTCATCCTTTTCCATGTAGAGGTTCTTGGACCAAATATGCCCTCCTTCTCTGGAGGCTGCATTGTAGCTGGCCTCAGCATCAGCAGATTCTACGACTCCAGCTTTCATTGAGCCTATGAGCGGGTCCGTCCAGCCCTATACCAATAAACAATCAATAAATCCTTTTGTTCCAACCTCACAGGAATGCTTAGTACTCATGACTGCGAAGTTGAACGATTGCTCAGAGTCGAGCCACAGATTGAACACTGTGCCCCCTGTCGTGCCTGTGATGGCACCATCGCCATTACAGCAAGAGAACGGTGTTCCACCTTCTGGTGCTTTCCAGTAGCGGCCCGAGGAAAAATAGCTCCCTACTATCGTGTAGTTGAATTGAGTGGCATTCTTGAGGGAACAGTTGATCCAGTGAAACTTTTCCTTGAGGTCATCATCTGCACAAGGGATAATTTCCCGTATAGTATACAAGTTGTGATGAGAATATCATTAATATTTGGTCATGCTTGGTGTTGAATACCGAAAAGACGTTTACATATGTCTATAGTTTTTTTAAACATGATCAGCAGGTCTAGGACTATGCTCAAGATTTCAACAATGCCATTGGGCGACATGGGTGAATCGGTCATGATAGATGGCTAGAATGTGTGGACACAGTGTGATGCTTTGGTGTACTGATAGATGTTACCCCACAACACCTGATATTGGTAGACGGATATATCATTATGGGCGATAGCCCTAAAACTGGGATACATCCCTCAATTCAACTATCCATTGACATGATACATCACTGTAGGCTAATTATCTATCTATGCTCTGCCATGGTTCTCCATCCAAGAGCTGGCACATTTGTTACTTTGACGGCAGATGCCCGGCCAATGTCTAAGTTGAGCAACTTGAGCATTCCCTGAGAATCTGAGATCCAAGGTTGATTGATTGAAAATGTCACTATGTATGAAGGTACAGAAGCTACTAATCAACCCCATCGAGATCTTCGTGTGGGGGTTTATCAATAGAAGGTCCATCTTCATGTGGGGGTTCATCAATAGAAGGTCTGTCATCCTGCTGGCCTTCTGCGCCATCATCCAAACCTGCACTTACTAGGGCTCCCACATTCCTCCACATTCCCAAAAAGCTTGTAGACAAGGCACGATGGATAGCAGCCTGGCGGTTTTCATATGTGATCAGACCTTCCACAAATTCTAACCGCTCTACCATGCGAAGGGTTGCTCGCTTGTCCCACTGTCTGGCTTCCCATGCGAGAAAAGTCAACACGTGCTCCATCTCGACCAGTAATAGCTGTATTTCTTCTTGCCACCAGTTATGTCGGGCCCTTGCCTTACACCATTTGACGCGAAGTACTAAATCCACTGCAGAGTAAGTCTGTCATCTTCAAACAAAAATATTGCTGCATGATCACTTACTGTCTTGCAACCCCCCGCTGTCATGCGAAGAGATCCCATGAGTAAGCCAGATCCATGGCATGATTGCTGTGCCCACCTTGATAGGCTTAATGCCTGTGTTGTCGCTTCGACATGCAAGGCAATGATAAAACTTGTAAGTCGACACTTTAGACTCGAATGAAAGGAGGTGGAAATGGTTGAGAACTGCGAATGTTGCTGCAGTCCTCGGATCTGTTGTAGTTGATGGAAAGAAGTGGCCACACAAAAGTTCTCTGTAGTGGGATGGTGCATTCACACAGCTACAGAAGTTGAGTCTGATCTTGTGTATTCCATGGACGTCGATTACAACAAAATCGTCCTCTCATGCAGGTTTGGGATTGCGGCAGGACTGGTTAGCGTGATCTCCTAATTGGATGCACAGGCCAAGGTGTTTTAAAGTCGTAGGGTGAAAATATCTGTCCTGCCATTGCTGAGATAGTGTTGTCAGAGAAAGGATCAGCCTTCCTGTGCCCTTCTAATTGAATCAATTTGTCTAGATAATGTGATTGTTCTGAGGTCCAGACGCGCATCGGATCGTCCTATCGTGGAAAAAAACAATGCAGAAGTCAGGTTTAGTTGAATAAAAAAAGGAAATGTCACTCACTTTAACCATCTGCTTTTGTTTTTTGGTCAGAACATAGATGTCATGAGGTTCAGTGTCCAGAGATATATAAGTCTTATTCCAGGGATCAGTCTCGCAGCAGTCAGTGCTAACATCATAAGTGGTTGGGACGTTGTCCGCTGGTAGGACAGCATCAAGATATCTTGTCTTCATGTTGATTTGTCCAGTAGGTTGAATTGTGAATACTCGATGGCGGTGGATGTTCTGGGAGGATTGTCCAGCAGAACCTAAGACAGGATGTCAAACAAGTCGAGGCTTCTTGCTGGGACGGGTGCCTGCTCCAGCCATGATTGTGAGTGAGAGTAAGAGCTAGTGTTGTCACACGGTGCAATGTGCTGTTGATATCACGTAAATAAGCTTCAACTGTGCTGACTTCAAGTGTAATCTATGTAGAGTTGGCCTAATGAGTGGGATTGAAAACTTAGGTGGGAGAGCTTAAGACGAGGCATTGATTTGTATGAAAAGGAATTGTTGTAGGCACTTGCAGATTGAGACAGGCGAGTTATGAGTTTTGGTCGGACCGCAAGTCTTAGTATTGATCACCTCTTATGGGTGTTAATGGTTGTACTAGTAGTGTGACCATTACAATTTATGAAGACCATACATATACTACCTATTTAAAATAAATCTCATAAGTCTAGAAGGTGGTGGCCCACCCAGTACTACATTCCTGCATGCATTTTACTATGTTAATATCAATATGGCTCACTCAGAGACAACATCAGTATATTTATTATGGTCGGACTCCCTGAACATTTGAAACCCTGAGCTTCTTTGAGCTCTGCTTCTTTTCAACTTTTTCTGAACCTATACCACTACAATTTCAATCCTAGTCCTCCAATAATGGCACGTCCAACTATTCACAAAACGGTGCAAGAAAGAAAGGAGGCTGCATGAGAAAAGCACAAACGCTACTATGCCAAGTATGTCATAATTTTATTAATTGTTCCCGATGCTGTTCCTGACACCTACAGACATAGAGACCAAATCTTACAACAGTGGAGGGAGCATGGTGTAAAGAAATGTGACAAGGAAGCAGAGGTAATATCAAAAGAGATCTTGAGAGCTGTGGTGAAAGGATTGCGTGGCTGTGAGGATGATGACAAGTCTGAATCAGCGTCTGAATCAGACTCTGACAATTCCAGTGATGATGATGAAACTGACACACTGTAAGTTCTATTCTGTTTTTAAAAATAGAAATATGAATTGAAATGGAAAATTAATGTCCAACAGATCCAATCTTTTGGCATGCTTACTCGCCATCAAAGTCGCCAAGGACGACATGCTCACATTAATCGGTGCTGACCCCTGTGACAAAGGGTGATATCTCTATCATCGTGAACTCAATCGGCGAGATTGAAAAACTACTCAAGCGTGTAATTCGTGCACAAGACAAGATCCTAAACTTCTGTGGTATCTCACCTGAGTGGCATGCCACTGACATGGTCTCTCGATTCTTGAAGACCACAGCCGCATACTTGGAGGACATTCAGCTTCTTGAAATGTCTGGAGGAATTGTGGAGCTTACAGTGGCACAATGGTTGGGGGAACTAATGTATCAGAAGGACATCGGGATTTGATTAGTACCATACATAATTTGTGATTACATACATTGAGCCAAAATCTGTGAGCTCCTTCCAACGCAAAAAAGTACATTTGGTGGCCCATGCATGGGATGTTTGAGAGCAAAATATCGAACTATTATCATTCAATTCGTGCTACATAAGTATACCCATCCCACGATCGTGTGAGGCAACATACATGAACATTTTAATGACAGCGCTCATTGCATAACAATTAATGTAGATGGCACCCCGGAAATGGAGCACTCCTGAGCAGGAGGAATGGCTGTGTCCTTGGTATGAGAAGTATTGCGCAAAGCAATCAGACCGAGCCAAGAACTGGGCAAATTTCTTTACCGACTTGTTGGGGGAGTGGCTTGATGTATTCCCCAAGCCAAGGCCAGCTACAGTGCCACCTATCAGGCCGCTGATCAGGGACGAGCTTGTGATCATGGATCAGGCTGAAGCCGAGCAAAAAAAGGTGCGTCGTCACCGCAACATGTCCTGTTGAAACAATCATGTTAATAGATGCTCGCAGAAATTAGAGAACCATTTCAAAAATAGCCTCGGGTCTACAAAGATGGAACGGCAAGCAAAGGCTGAGGCTGCAAACGTCTTCAATGCGGTGCTGAAGAGTGTCACCGAATGTGAAAAGCTGACACGTTCCCTTCAGGAAGTCGAGGTGTATTCCAAACTTTACTACCAGAGGTGTGTAAAGGTCATGGTTAATAACAGACTAAAGGCAGAAGCTGAGGTGCTACAAGCCAAGAACAAGGCACTTACTAATGGGATGCGTGTAGCCATTGCCAAAAAGGAGGCAGTGAACCTCTATGGAGGAGAGACAAATGAAGTTAAGGCAGAGGTACGGAAGTACATCAAGGATGCAAAGATGCATAGAGACAATGAGAAGGAGGGAATGTAGAGCGAAGACGATTATGGGAGGTAATGATTCATGAATTCTGACCTGTCAATAAGCTGACATGACTTCATAGAAATATTGAAAAACTCGCCGCTATGGTCAATAAATTCTTGACCGGACTTGCGGATGTGACAGGGTTTTCGTTCTCCCTCCTCGCAGGTGGCCCTTCTCCAGAGCTTGGTGGATTGATTGATGTCTATAGGTAAGTCATCCATATTTATCCGTAGCATTCAGTACTCACCTCAGACACGAAGTTTTCATATAGGTCAAATGAAGTATGGTAACAACTTCAGTCAAACATACCCAGAATTTGAGAGCACTATTATGGCTCCTTTCAAAGACTATCTGCACAGAGTTTATCGTAAGTTTGCTGTTATAACTTATAGCAACCGACTTACCAATCCATCAATAGCAGAGGCCACAGCGACTTTGAAGACGAGGCTAGGGAGTGCAAGCGATGATCTCAATCATGATGATGGTGGTGATCATTCACCGATAAGCGCTGGGGTTAGGAATTAGCCATGATGACACATCTGGTCAGGTGATGTTCAACACATTGTCCCAGGTGGATGAAGTCCCAGACATCAATTTGCCTGAAAACTTGACTGATATCAATTGGCCGGACATAGATGACTCATTCTGGGAGGGACTCTCTGCTCAAGTCGACATGTTTAAGGCATCAGGCAGAAATCCAAACCTGCCATGCTTACCTCCCTACCCGCAGGCAGCATCTGCCTTGGAGTTGCCATCAGCTCTCATAACTCCACCTCCTGGCTCACCCCCAAACATATCACCATCACCTCCCATAACTCCACCTCCTGGCTTGCCCCAAAATATATCTCAGCCTGCACCCATTGCGGTATCACTGCAGGACTTACCCACACCACTACAGAACTCACCCACACTTCCTCCAACCACAACAGTGTCCTCTGAGTCCACACGAATCCAGGCCCCATTCATAGATTTCTTTCAGCCTACACCCATCTTAGCTCCATAGGACTCACCCATGCTTCCTCCAGCCACTCGTCCTTTGTCCACTGCACCAGTCTCATCCCCATCTACCATACCCGATCAACAAAGCCAACCTCCCACACCCATTGAACCTCCTGCACCCATCAATGGTTCTGTTCTGTGCAGGACCGGCCAACACTGTGTTCCATCCTCACGCAATGTTATTGCTAACAGTATTGGCAAGAACTGTCTGATTGCTAGCAAGTGCCGTGGACTGGCAGGTGAAGATGGTGTCTCAGGTCACAAGAAGTGCGTTGTTTTCATTGTTCATAAATTCAGTAAATCTAACTTGACAAACAGGAAACAAAAAGTTTAAAGTTTCAAAGCCCTGCACATCACTACCATACCTATCTTCGCATATAGTTTATTTTGTTGTCATGTATAATTGTTGTCTTGATAATAAATAAATTGCAGCCTACATGTTTCTGATGTGAAAATCTGAAAACCGTCACTTAGAAACACTTATGCCTTAGTATATTACTCCGTCTCTTGTTCACATTAATGACACATTCTCGATAGTTTGAATTGCCAGTTGTTCTTTGCAAGTACTCGATCTTAATATTATAGCTCATTTTCGCCACCACAGATTTATATCCAGGCCCTGCGAGAAGTCCCCTAGAGCACCATCCCAACACTGCTGTGTTCCCAATGCCCACTTACCCTTCATGAGATGAACCGGACCTCCAGAACACGTTTGGTGATGTTTGATCCAGGGTTCGACCAAACAGCTAAACCAAACCTATGGTTTGGTTTGGCATTCGGAAAATTTGGCCCAAGAACCGGACTGAACCGGACTTCAGCAGCACTAGCCTGGAAAGTTCTGAGAATCAAAATTTTGGATCCGCCATGGATGTATCAAAGGATACATCCACTGGATGATGGACAACCTACCTAGATGATGTATCCTGGTTTTAGGACTATAGTCCACTTTAGATGTATTAATCTAGCAGCATGGCCTCCCCACAAATTGTACATTACCCTCCACCTTTTATACAACCCGTGTACAGATATTGATACCGGAGATCAAGAAAGGGTGGAAACCAGTGGGATTGTCATTGTTGACACAAGAAACATAATGTCTAGTTCCCAGACTTGGAAAGCTCTTCAAAGGCTCTTGAATTCTTCTGCATTTTGGATAGGCTGCTTCATTCATTCACACTCAGAGAATTATATCCCCATGCATCGATTCAGAACTCTCTTAACACCGGTTGTGGATCTGGGGTTGACGTGTGCTACAATTATGCCATTTCCAACAAGCGCAAAAATGTTTAATTAGCAATGCGGATTGTACAATCAGTGGCAAGGCTTTTCATAGTAATTCTACTTCAAACAACGACAAATCCCTCTAAACGGCATAATACCTCAAAGTCTCATCAATTGACAGGATGGACTCAAAATGTTTGCAATGCGGATATGATGTGGCCCTTTCGTACTAATTCATAACTCTTCTTCAAACAACAACAGGTCCCTCTAAACAGCATACTACCTCAAAGTCTCATACATGAGCCCTGAGCTACACCACAAACTGCCGCTTTGGGCGAAACTGAGCTAACAAGAAAACTATTTAGTGCTCCTGGGAACCAGCCAGGTTGTATTTGTCATGGGTGTTTGTGTGATAAATAATAAATTTTTAGAGTAAAGACATGAATTCGGAGGTCTATAAGAGAATTTTGCCCAATCTCCCACCAAGGTGGTAATAGGCTGTGCGTGTATAACCCCAGGGTTGTACAAATGTCGTGTGGTGAACATGCGAGGGAGATCAGAATGAGTCATATGGACGAGATCGGGCATGAGACATATCACAGACATCTGTCAGAGATCCTACAGATATTTGAGCGTGCTATTTTTGTCTATACAATGCTAATCACAAACTTCCATGCCTGCAATGACCTGATCAGCAATGACTGGTTGCTCAAACATTCAAGCTTGCGACTTATCTATCCCTGCGGCCATTTGATACTTCAAATAAAACATAATTGACATTTGAGACATATTATAACAAGTGGTGGCACAACAACAACTCTAAGGTATGTACTTGAATGTATATCTAACCTGCTTCAAAAGAACCTCTGGATCATTGTAGTGAGTTTAGTTGGTAGAAATGAGGGGATAAGGGTAGAAAAGGGCGGCATCCCTACAAAATGCGCCCCAGATTTCCTTCAAGTCCTCTGTATTGCCCAAGTCTATCACCATAATTTCCTGGTCGACTGTGATGCTATGACCCAAAGTCTCTAGACATTGTTCAATGAATGCACCTTCCAACGGTATGCGGGGATCCCACATTGGCCAGGTGCCTCTTGGGAAGAAGGGATATGCGGCAACAAATGTCAACCAAAATGTGTCCCATCCCCACATCCACTGCGACAATTCGGTATCGAGTTCTACAAGCCACCCCTCAATATCCTTTGATAGCTTTACCCAATCGCCTCAATTAGTGTGGTTGAACATTGATGGAAGGGGGAGGAATGGGATGGGGATTTCATCAGGAGGGGGAATACATTCAAGGATACCAGAAAACTCGAAGCACAATGTAAGTTTCATCAAGTCAGATGCAGCAAAATATGCTCACATTTGAGTCGCTTGAATTTAGCATGCTTTCAGTATCGGACTGCCACTGATCCATTGACAATATAGCTTTTACGAAGGGCATAGTGAAGCACCCGTATTCTTCAGCGATTGACACTGATATCTCAACAGGCTGTGAATGAATGTAGCAAATTGTTGGAGGCAGTTAATAACACTCACAATATTTTGTTCTATCAGGTGCTTTGGAAGGGTACCAGAAAATCTGATCATGAAGAATAGTGGCTTGAATGTTGCGTCATCCATGTCCTGGCTTTGGACATCGGGATAGACAGTTGCAATGTTGGTGAGCACTCCAGGCATTATATTTCGTGCAAGCTTGACAAGAATTCAAAGAAGACGTGGGACTTTGGACTTGGTGTTCTTTCATTGTGTGTGCACCACGTGACTCGCAACCTCTTCCCACCTCTGACACACTGACCCGGATCAGCCATGAAGCATGATATCGTCGATGGCACACGTGAGTTATATATCTTGTCTGTCTGATAATAATCTAATACTTTTTACAGTTCTCCAATTTTGCGATGATACACAGAGTCACATCGTTTGCAATGTATGTCCCAAGAAGAATGATCTGCACTGTACCATGGATCTCCGTTTTATCCAGAAGCATATCGTATTGGACAAGCACACACACCACACCAAAAATTTCAAGGGTGATTGAGCATCAAAATTTCATCCTGTTTTCAAGGCAAACTTGCATCGGGCCAGGAATAATCCTAAACAACGCAATATGGACCCGGACGTGGAAGCTGAATCGTTTGGACTTGATCATCTGGATGCTGATAGTGGTCTGATGGAGATAGACTCATACAACACATGTGAGGCTGACTTGGAGATCCTGCTGTCTGAGCACTTGAACAATGCCATTGGAAGTCAGGTATATGAGTTCGACGAACACTTGTTTTGCAATGCAAGATTATCCTGAGGATTGTGGGAAAGGGATGTCGCAAGTTTTCAATGGCACAAAGATGTTGCTCAACCTTCCATCTCCTCCTGCAGCACAAGTGGATGGGATAGTGTATTTTGTCAATGAGCTATTACAGGAGTCTTCGGGAGCCTACTTTATTCTGGAACAGTTTTTCCAGGTTATCTGCTAAATACGGGTCACTCGAGCCTAATCCCTTGCGTGAAAAGGCGCAAGGCTGAATGGTTTATACAGTCCCTCTCATAATCTTCATGGACGATGTCTTGGGCAATATTTTGAAGCAGTGGAACAAGCACCACACTATTTATATGTCAAATGCAAACTTACCTCGTGAAATGCTCGAGAAGGCATTCTTTGTGCGATTTGTCACATCATCACCCCACGCTGCTCCAATGGAACTGATGCGAGCAATGAAAGATTCTCTTTGGTACATTTTTCTCTGGATTCATTCTGGCTTATTCCTGAATATTTGCAGTAATGCAGCGCAGTCTGGCATTGTTGCATGGGACTGTAAAGATGAGGAGGAAGTTATGCTCATTCCGTGTGGACTTTTTCTTGCCGGCGATAATCCTATGCAAGCCGAGGAATGCAGCCATGCAGGCCTTAATTGCAACTATTTCTGCAGGACATGTAACGTCGGCGGCACAAAAGAATACAAGGCATCCGAAGAGGGTTACAACAGTATATTCAAGGTACGAACATATATCACAGTGTCTCTTACTTGATCTAATTTCATACTCGTAGTCAGGTAGTTTACGAACACCTGAAAAGACCACCGACGACATTCAACATCAATTTGAAGCTGCAATGAAATCGGGTGCCACGACAAAAGTGCAGAGTGCCGTTTCTTCCACAGGTGTTCGTGACAGTGCCTCAGCATCCATCCTCGAGTCTCTCGTAGAACTCGGAAAGAAACTCCGCAAACGAGTGCCAGGTTTACCAGCAACATCCGAAAGCAAGATCACAGCAGCGCTCAAAAAGGAGTTTGATAAATTATTACGAGGTACCACACTCAATGATGCAATGAATCCGTTGTTTTGGATGAACGGTAAGCTTGGTCAATGTCATTCGTGTTGCACTCACAATATTGTCTCACAGGGATCAACATCCACTTGGATACGCCGACTGAAATTCTCCATACAGTATTTTTGGGGTCAGAGCGTGTTTATCCTGGAGAAAGCCAAGCTGCTGCACATTTTTCAGAACCGCCTTGAGTCTGTTGACAAAGACGGACTGAACGCACCCTCTCTGAATGGTGACTATATATGTCATTATAAAGGCAGCTTAATAGGTAAACATTTCAAGAGCCTAGCCCAAGTTATGCCCTTCCTGGTGTATGACCTCGTCCCCCAGACGGTCCTCAATGGGTGGTCCGTTATCGCAGAACTTGTCACGCTCATTTGGCACACAACAATACCAGATACTGAAGAATATCTCGTCAGTTTATGCTACTTAAGTGTTGAAAGGTGTCATGAACTAACTGATCTTCTTTAAATAGGCAAGATTATCCGGAACGATCGAGGACTTCCTCTATATCACAGCGCAATGTGCTCCAAGCATTCTCATCAGCAAGCCGAAATTTCACTTCCTGATTCATCTTCCGGCATTCATACGTCGTTTTGGACCTGCAATCATATTCTCCACTGAGAGATATGAATCATTCAATCACATTTTCCAACTGTCGCTGGTGGATATTGGTATGATCGCAATGTTAAGAGATGGGTTCATGGAGGAGAGCAGGTGCTATGTTATCTCAATGAACACCGAGAACAGGCTCACCTTCTTGGTATCTCAAGTATCTTGTGTGAGCCTCCGCTGCCTGGTGAGTTAGGCGGTATGTTGTCATACCATTGCTAAGTATGCATAGGCACTGGAAGTCCTGATACTGCTGTTGGCATTAACGGAAAGGCACAACGAGCAGATGGAGTACAATGGAAGGATACTTGCTGCACAAAAATTCTCAAAACTCTCTGATCTGGTGTTTCATACTGCCAAGGCAAATCACTTGTGATGAGCAAGGGAGAATGAGCAGATCTGAATAGTCATGTCATCTTTCGACGACCTGCTGATGGACAGGTAAATTATTTTTTGGTCTGTCTGCAATCAAGCATTAATATGTGTGCAGATGTCTATTGGGTGTATCCGCGAGATCCTTATATCGCATGGCACCAGTAGCACCGTGGATCATGTCGCACTGCAAGTTTTTTTATTCGGGCCTACATTACATCCTTCAATTTTTCTACCATGTCTCGACCTTACAGAAGATGAAACAGTCTCAATGGCGACGGTAAGTGATGTGTTCTAACACTCAGAGCTGTCTGTTGAACATTGCTGGATCACAAGATATCATTTGCACTGTCGATCTTCAACACAACTGTATTGATTCGAAGTGCGTAAACATGCACCAGCAACACCTACATCAAGAACAGATCCAAACTATTCAAACGAAGCCTGTTGTCGACCATCAGCCAACTCTGTACTTCTTCCTCAATGCCTACTCGATTCACAACTGTGATCTTATCTGGCTGGTCATACCTGAGGTGCTTCACGAGTCACCATTGAGAGTCGCCAATTCGGCTGAAGTTTGAACTTTAGCCATACAGCAGATGAAATACAAGAAGGCAGCAAAGAAATCAGGCAGCATCCCCAAGCCTCAAGAAGGTGTGACTGCTGTGGAGGAAAGTGTTTGCAATGCAACTGTACCACTTCCTGCCTTTGATCGTGCTCCCGCCAAAAAGATAGCTGCCAAGCCAAGAAAGAGCACAAGCGGTACCAGCACACGAGGCAGGAGGAAGACGACATCATCAAATGTTGGGCAGCCAATTGCTGGGACCTCGAGATAGATGTCTCCATCCAGTCAGCAGGGTCTGCCAGTCCCATCCCACCAATTCATGCCTCCCCCACTGCAAGCCTCGCATTACCCTCTGCCGCTGCCAATTGGACCTTTGCTACATGCTCCACATCACCCTCAGGCTCCCTTTCCACCCTCCATGTCATATTCCAACACAGGTCCTCAAGGAGTGCATGCGGCATCCATTGTGCACCCACTCACACAGCCTCATTCCTCAGCTCACAACCTCCTCTGGCAACACACCAACCCCACGCCTCTCCCGCTCACTTTATGCAAGCCGAGCTACCGGGTTTGCAGCCTCGCACTGCACATGCCCAGATGTACCCAAACCACCAACAGCAAGCTTGGATGGCTCAAGCTCATGTGCAGGCCATTCACACTCACACGCAGTCACAGGCGCAGCACCCACACTATTTCATGGACCATTCTATGTATCCTCGGTAATGGGAGAGATATGAAGGAGGGTCACAGTGTTGGAATCTCGCAGGAGGGATGATCAAAGTTTTTGAGGCCTCCGGTATATATTTTACTGTATCTGGGAGGACACCAAGTGATGTCTCCTCCACCTTATGTTATGATAGTACACCGTTATGTCACATATGCACATTTTTTTAAATCGTTGCTGCAGCTAGATTAAATGCAGTCCGCACTTCAGAGCTGCTTGACCGCATGTCTCTTATCACCAAACATTACCGCCTATGTCACAGATATGCACACGAACATTATGGTACCCTTTTCACTGCCTTTTGTATGCACACAAATTGACTATGCAACAGGATTTTATCAAGAATCATTGTGAGGTATTCAAGCTGCCAGCAGTACTAATGCAAGATGTAGAGCTTTTGGCACAGCTCTCAAAAATTGTTAGTGAGTTGCTCTCTTCTATTCGCGGTAATCTCAAGTCCAAGGTTTGTATTTCGTTGTCCCATGCAAATCATTGTGACACTGACCACCTCTAAGTTGGTCATATTGATTTCCAAGCGTATGAGCATCATGGATACAGCCAAATCACTGGCTCACGGTGTAATTGAGGTAGAAGCTTGTCATTGGAACAGATACACTTTTTTAGTATGTTTTAATCCTAATACACGTTATCAAGCATTTAACGTGAGTCTAGCGGCGCTGCTTGTGAATCTTTCTTATTGGAGTCAGCGACTATAAAGCCATCCCACTCAAGGACCTTTACTCAAGCTCGCTCATCCCCTCCCTTCATAAAGACCTCCACATCAAAATTGCAATGACACTTGATTGCGAAGTAGGCACAGAGGCGGACGAGAATGACAAACAGCATGGAGATCATCTTGAAGACAGCATGGACCATTTGGACGGCCAAGGTTCTGAAGCACAACCTGGAGTGAGCAATGACACTGGTGGTGACGGTGACCTTGGAGAGGGAGGACACATGATGGACACCTGAGAGGAAGATCAATTTCGCGAGAATCATGATGAAGAAGCCGGCCAGCAAGAACTTAATGAGGATTATGATGATGACAGTGGCTCTGGATTTAGCAAAAGAAAAAATGGTAAGGGTCCCAAATTCACCTCGGCAAAGTTCTGGAATTTTGTGGATTGCTCACTTGAAGCTATTCGCAAAGCTGCAAGAGAAGAGGCAGGACCAGAGTATATGAAGTCAGCCTGCAGAACATATGAAAATGCGGTGCGCAAGTAAGTTTATTGTTATTACATTGCACATGTGATTGCTGATTATGCCATAGCCTGCTCGTTGAATTTTTTCAGATGGACCTCGTCGAGTTTCCAGGGAGCATGGTCATTCCTAAACTCCTGAAAACAACTAGCCCTCAGTGGCAGACGACCATCCAGGACTCATTGCTTTGAGGCTGACTTCTCTCATAGGAAGCTCGTTCTGAAATTCCTCGCATAATGACTGGCACTATTCACTCCTTTGGTAGATACTTTCACCGCACCTTCCTTTTAATACCCTGGCATCACCCCATACATATTACTTTGATTGACATTGTGTCTACCCGCATCAGCATTAATGCAATAACACTTGTGCTTCATTTGACCTTTTTTACCTGCCTGATTCTGAATGGCTGAGGTGCATTGAATTCCTGCATGCGAGATCAGCATCCTTCCAACCAACATATATACAATATAAGACATCTGTGTGACCCATCATGTGGGATATCTGTACAACCTATGAAACGAGACATATCCTCAGTCTATGAGAGCAGACCTCTGCGCTACCTATGAAACGAGACCTCTGTGCTACCTATGAAACAAGACCTCTGTGCAATCTATTGAAACCACACATGGAGGATATTATAATCCAGTGTAACTACTAGCTACGGTCGTCTATGTTTCATCGGGGTCTCATAAATATAGTTAGGTGCCTTGTAAAGGTCTCTTAAGATCATGGATCCATTGGCTTGCTTAGGCAAATTTTCAAATTGTCAGCAATTTCTGGCAAGAAAACCCTTCAGGACATATTATTAAAGGTTTGACACATGGTACCCATTTTGGACATGTGTCAAAGGTTTGCGGCAGTTTGCAGTGTAGGTCAGAATCACAGCAGGGTTAGAAATATTTAAGATAGGTTTTAATGTTATCCGGAATGCAAAGAACATTTTTGAAATTTAAACTAACATATATATGGGCACATAACTTCAAATTTTGTCAGTGTTTTGTGCAAAATCCAAACTATAAAGCTTTGGCAGCTATTTTTGCACTGACCATACATCACCAAAAATAAGAAATATTGTCAGATTTTGAGTGTGTGCTTGAATTTAAAGTTTTATTATGATGTTCAACTTGGGACAATTACTTGAAGTTTGGTCCATGGTCACTATGTTAAGTTGTATCAAACAATTAGACCCTGCCGAAAATATCAAGTTCACGGCGGCAACAAAATGTGATGACAAAACTTCAAGTTTTATCTTCAGATTAAATATATCGCCCAATCATCGCCCACTCACCCGCCTGCAAAAATGCAAGAGATTAAATAAATATATTCATATTGAAAGCTATAACAATGCAAGTTTAAATGTTGGCTAGGTAGTTTCAGTCGCGAGATAAGGATAGGATCACAGCATGACAGTCAGAAACCCTCCATCGCGCAAAGTGACTAACGACCCATGACACCTGGCATTTTCAAGGCGGGGTTCGAAGTCTGTCGAGTACAATTTTGCCGGAAAATAAGGGTATATTGAGAAGGGATCAATGGTATGGTTATCTAGCGGGATATGTCGCTGTACAGCAAATAATAACTCTCCTGTCAGCGTGTACTGTAAATGTATTTGATACTGGCAGCGACAGGGGTTAACGACCGATCTCCGCGAGGATAGAAGAAAATCTGGCTGTTGCCCAAGTGTGTAGACGCCTTACTGTAGATCACACCGTCGAACTTGAGTGTAGCACGTAATACTGCCATTCGTCGTCTGATGAGGGTATACAGGTCTTCAGGCACCACACTAGTTGCCACACAGTCGGCAACCTTGATGGCATCATTCATAGGATCTTCGGCAAGCTCATGGATAGAACTTGTAGCACTCTTATTGAATACTCGATCAAACAAGACCCCACACTCTTGAATAGCAGGCGGACAGTCTGGTCGGGCTAGGGATTAGCATGGGTATATGAAACCCACATGGGTTGTGGGTGTGGGTATGTTGTGGGTGTGGGTTTAGTAAGCAGATATATATTTTACCAACTCCAAAGCTCCAAAGATTCCATTCTGCCGCTAAACGGATTACCAAACTAACTGGGAAAGCCAAGGCTGCACTTGACGAGAAGCATTGTGTTTTCAAGCTCCCCTAACAGGATTAAGTCTAACTTTCTCGTTCGTGTTTTGAAAGGACGTACCAAATTTGTGATTGATAGGAATGTCTTGTATAATTCCAATTAAACCTTCGAAAGGAAAAGACCACCATGAGTGAGCAGGCCTGAATAGGAGCAGATAATCATATATATGGAACGATGCATGGTGATTCAGTTGCACAGAGAAGGTGGGATGAATTGTCTGCAACTTTCCGACATAAGCAGCGATAGGCTTGAGCCCTTCTTGGTGTCATTGTTCATGCACAAGCAAGATACACTGCACCGACTAATTCCATAGTGTGATTGAGGATAGTTTTGAGGCGAACAGCAAGTTCATCAGAAGAATGCGATGTACCAGCTCCCCACAAGCTCATGAGGGCGATGGGATGATAGATCATGATAAGGGATTGCCACTCATCAGCCTTAATTGTCCCAGCAGATGCCTCGCCAAAATTCTTGGGGACGGAACCAAGCCAAGTGGGGGTGGTCGTATCACGGATGATGTTACACATTCGATCAAGTACTTCTGCTGTCTCGAACAAACAAACTTTTTGAGGGGCCGCTAGAGGTTGTCTGCAATGCTGTGAAGTGCGTGTTAGAGAATTTGATGGCAAGAAACATCACAGCAAAGAGCTTACCCAATTAACAAGAGCCTTGACATAGTCAATCTTCAGTGTTCTGCCAACTTTCTGGGGCATACAATGTAAAGAATTGCAGGCAAATCTCAACGGTCCAGAATTTTTATGAGACAGAGTGCTTTTTAGCTTGTCAAAGTGTTCCTCCAGTTGATTATCGTCGCCAGAACCTACATGAGATGCAAGGAGGGTGCAAATCACAGATATCTGTGTTACCTCTTTGGCTGTCATTGTCCCAGGAGGTATTTCGCTAAAGTCACATGCAAATGCTGGGGAGGGTGATGTCGATGTGGTCGACTCTGAAGTTAAACCGAGAAGATGTCGGGTGTGGTGTTGGACCAAGCCTTCCAATATGCAGTGCATTGGATCAATGACAAGTTGCTGGGAGGGGTCCCGGTATGGTAAGTGCCAGAGTTCGGAATAGTGCACACCATGAGCCTTGAACAGTCTTTCACGTTCAGAGGATGTAGCAGCGTCTCTCCACTGCTCAGCATATTCTTGCAATTTTACTTTGTTGCGAGGTTCCCACTTCTCGAAGTCAACTCTTCCACAGGTAGACTTATGATAACAATTGCATGCACTGCAATAGAAGTGACTGCCAACTCCAGCCATAGAAGCAATATGACGAGCGGCGGGGAGGTCACAGACAACAGGGGCGACGGCGCTACGAGTAAGCCAGCCATGGGGGTAACAAGCCATTTTGGAGAACTTGATACCATGCTGCCATGCATCTACCAAATCATTGATGAGGGGTCGGATGTAGTGGTTGAGGTTCTCCAGTGACGGCTGCTCCGGACCTGGGATGATACCCGCAACATACATATTCTCCAGCTTGTATCTGATATCCACCGGTAAATTTAAGCATGCCATAGAGATAACTCCGCATGATGTACTGGCGCCACGGATATTCAGACCTTCCGGATTGAAAAAATCCACATGAAGAGCGAAGACATAGTGTCCCTCCTCTCCTCTGTCAACAAAAAGTGAACCAGGATGAGGACCATCAAACTGACGAAGAAATTGAGCTTCAAAGGGGGTTTTGACGAAGGACGGATGGGGGGAATCAATTGAGTCCATCAGATTGTCGCATGCCTGATCCATCACAGCCTCAATATCTCTACGAGAGAGGAGACCAAACAGATAATCCTTGAAATCGTGGTACATGAAGGTCCTCCTGGGTAGGGAATTTCCATCAGCACCAACAAGCAAAGCCTCGCCACATTCGGTCATGAGCGTAGGACAATGAGTGCACCATTCAGGATATACTGGAGTCGTCGAGCCTGGTGCATAAGTTGGTGGATAGGTGCAATGGCAACTGCAGACAGCATACAGGACAATCTTTCCCTTGAGATGGAATCTGGCCTCGGCGCTTTCTGAGGTCATTGGGATCTGCTTTAGGATATGTGTGTGGGAGGGGTTGAGGCTGTTATCTGGTCTCCTGAATGGGAGAAATAGTATGATGGAAATGATCTTCATGATTAGATCACAGCTACTCCTGCTGACCCCTATGATAACTCTGCATGTGACGCCAAGGAAGAGAACAATTTGAGTGATTTCATCTAACTCGTTCACTGGATCTTGTGGAAGGGTATCTACTGAACGATAAGCAAAGAACTGTCATGATGATCCGCACGCTCACTTACTGGTATTGATCTCGACGGGTGTATCATCGGATGGCTCGTGAGTGCTGCACTGGGTTGCCAATATGTCTATCTGCAATTTGATTGCCTTCTTTCGTGCAATTATGATATCGGTCTGCCGAATGACATTTTGCATAGCTTTACGAAGTAAATGTAGTTCGCGACCAACATGATCAATGCTACAAGAATGCAGCAACAAGTGAAAGCATTGCTGGATCCGAGACTCAATGTTGTCAAGGACAACCAATGTCTTTGCGGTGCATTGATTGCATCCCTTTTTTGAGACAGGTACTGTGTCAGGTTTGAGCTCGACAGTTTGTACTGTCGAGCTCAGAGAAATATTGACCAGTACATCCGTATCAAGGGTCAAGCGACAAAGATTGTCAGTGATGACGACGACTGATGACGTGTTGTCTGCGATGGTGCATGCGGCAAGGTCAGTGGCAGAAAAATGTATGTCAATAATCACACTGTTACCTGCGGTGCATTCCGCTTTTACATGCAAGATATGAGACACGATTAAGTGTTTGGCCATGAGCACTCCTTTTGGTGCGCCTTTCTCGTCATATCCACCTTTCTCAATGCACTCCTCGCAAAGACATCGTTTGAGCATTGCATGGGCTATGGGCATGGAGAATTGAGGGAGGTTGGTGGTTGGGTGATTGGAAGTATATCCTGGCATAGCGGGACTTAAATGAAAAAAAAAAACAAGGGAAGAATGGAGCAACTCACAAACAAGGCATCGGAGACAAATGCCCACGACAAAGTACAAGGTGATTGCCTATATGGACACTATTTGGATGCATGACAAGGGACGATGGAACAATACATACCGTAATCTAGATCTGACGAGACAAGCGCAACGCAATTCCAAGTGCCCGTGAACAAAGTGGTCACACAATCTGGTCATATTGTTGGGAAAATTCCATATTCGCAAATGTCGACGAGGAACGGTAAGCTCGACAGTACAAACTATCGGGTTCAGAGTGACGAAAGTATAAGAGAACATGAGCTCCACAGTACAAACAGAGAGTCAAGTGTACATCAATCGATTGGCCATATCGTTCTTTACCCAGGCTTGCCTTAAGTGGGTGACCAATTGGTCGTTCATGTGTGCACCTACAGATGATCTCGATGGTTTTGTACCATCGAGCTCAAAAAATCAGGGGTAAGATAATACTACCACAACCGTACGAAACAGTTGTAGTAGCAGTCTATAGGAAAGGAGTAACTTGGGACTTTGGCGAAATTTGAGATGGCGAGACAAACAGCTGCAAATAATATTTTGTCAGCAATCTGATTTGAGATTGAGTCGCCCACCCAAAATGAGGCAGGAGGTCGGGGGGCGCTCAATGTTAGGATGAGCTCGATAGTACAAACTATCGGGCTCGGAGAGATCGGGGGGCGAGGAACTCAATGGTACAAACCACCAAGGTTGGAAACTTAAGGGGACGATACTACCACAACCGTACGAAACAGTTGTAGTAGCGGACTATAGGAAAGGAGTAACTTGGGACTTTGGCAGAATTTCAGATGTGTGACAAATAGTTACAAATACAATTATGTCATCATTGTAATTGGAGTGGCCAATTACAATGATGACATAATTGTATTTGTAACTATTTGTCACACATCTGAAATTTTGCCAAAGTCCCAAGTTACTCCTTTCCTATAGTCCACTACTACAACTGTTTCGTACGGTTGTGGTAGTATCATCTTACCCTTGCAAAATAAAACTAACACAGCAGTTTGTACTGTTGTGGGAGTCATTACCTAAACCAACACAACACTTTGTGGACTCTCCACCTGTCCTGTCTATTGTTACCCCAGAGTTCGATATTTGGCATACCAGCTGAATGGGTCCACAAATTATTGTGTTCGTTTGTCGGAGATCTGTCGGCCAAAGTGCTGCGCACCGGTGTCTTCATATCATCCTCCCATTTCCCTTGGGAGCTACAGCTCCCTATATTCGAACACTTCTCAATCCCGGTCTGGGTTCACCTCAAGCAGAACAACTCTGCATTCGACGCGAAGCTGCGTCATTATAACCCGTCCAAGGAAGCTGTCGCACGTGCAATTGAGGCGCAGCGCATAAGTAATGACACCTGGGGTCAGAATGATGGCTGGGGCCAGGATGATGACGTGTGGGGTAAGCGGGATGATAGAACTCAGAGCAGGAGCGCCCTTGGGTGGGATACTAATGCAATTCAGCCTGCCCTTGGGTGGGATGCCAATGTAACTCAGCCTGCCCTTGGATGGGATGCCAATGCAACTAAGCCTGCCCTTGGATGGGGAACCGCACCTGAGAATCCTCAAGTGGACCCTTGCTTTCCGGCCCCTCAACAACTCAGTGGCCAAAAGTCGGGAGAAGATTGGAAGACATTTTTTACACGACGCTGCGAGGAAAATTGGAAGAAGGAGGAAAAGGAATCCCCTGCTCAACGGCAATCACGTGAGAGTCAGGAACAGGCAGCGAAGAATCACAGTCTTCCTGGAAAGTCCAGTACGGCCATGGTATTCGAATGGCAACCTCAAGACGAGTTTGAGGGCTTTTTACTTCGCATCCGCCTCACGAAGGCTGAGGTATCGGGGACTTGGGGGAACTACAGCAACTCTACCAGGCTGTACGACTCATTCAGAAATGAGTGGGACTTGTGTAATCAGCTGGATCCCACCAGCACCCCTGACAGCAACTGGGAAGAAGACCAGTTCAATTTCCCGGACCCCATCCCTGATCCTGTGCCGCCACCTCCCCCTGTACCTCCATCGTTATCCAGCTTCTTGCAGAATATTCGCACTTACTTCGGACGTCATGAGGTTGCAGCCTCGTCCGATTACACTGAGGGTATTGAACACTTCATAACCCACTTACGATTTTACCTCGGCTTCCATCTGATGGCATCAAGCACTAGATCCATTGGTAGGACCTCCAGACCCAATGGTGGAACCTCCAGTGAGGTGCAGAATAACAGTGCCAGCTCCAATGGTGGAGCTGTCAGATCCAATGGTGGGGCCACTAGATCCAATGGTGGGACCACCAGATCCAATGCTGGATCTGCCGCTTTTGAAAGTTGGGTCAAGAAGCAGAAGTTCAACCACATCTGCAACATTGTCGGAGATTCAGGTAAGGATGTCGACTCAATTTCAGACGTGCAAAAGCATGTCATTACATGCTTCGTGGGTTATCTTGTCACCCTCCCCACGTCGCAGTTGTCTGAGATCCCGGCCAATCACTGGGACCTGGGACCTGGCACTCCTTTGTCGGTGTCGAATGCATTCATTCGAGTTTGCTCTCTCGACATCCCTGGCTAGGAGCGACTCTACGTAATTCAGCCAAGCCAA
This sequence comes from Suillus bovinus, assembly GCF_016758785.1. NCBI lineage: Eukaryota > Fungi > Basidiomycota > Agaricomycetes > Boletales > Suillaceae > Suillus > Suillus bovinus. Next base: position 78,909 of record NW_024542146.1, on the reverse strand, counting down.
TCAAGAAGTCTCATCCTGTGGAAACTCGTGGTTCCTGACACCGCTACAGCTGTAATGTGCCTCCATCATGACTGGGGGTCCGACATCCCGACCATTGCCCTCAAGCTCCTGCAAAAAGGCATCACGTTCAAGACACTGCAGCCCATGGCAGTTTCTCCTGAGGCTAGGCGCCCGCTCAGCGAACTTCGTACATTCTCGCTCAGATACTTCCGGCCCCCCTTCAAGGCCGTTTACGCTGATTATATCACATATGAGCAGTACCATCACGAGTTCATGAATGAAGATCGTGCACGAGCTGCTCTGCTTTGCGGTGGAATCTTATGGCGGCTAGCATTACATAGCCTTGGATTTGATAATCTCCCCTCGGCCCTCATTGGCATCTCACAGGATGCTGTCCCATTTGGACAAATGCTCACCATCAACAGCGAGACTCACTTTGACAACGAGTTATCAGAAGAGGAGGTCGATTTCATTTGTGGGACGTATTATGTATACACAAGTAAGTTTTCCTATTCACATTGACCCGCAGTCTGCTCAAATTTGAATTATTAGACAACGGATGCATAGAGAAGTTGTCTTGGTGGCCTAGGCCGCAGGCCTGGGCTGGGTCAGGGTTGGATGTGGGGTTCTGGTCTGCTCGATGCGAAAGCTGGTTCCAGACACACCTTGAAAACATCCGACAAGGTGTTTCTCGTCGCCGCAATTCATCCGACAACAATGGCCCGGTGAACAACACACATTGGAAACATGGACTCAAATTCAATGGAGCGACAAAGAAATTCAAGAAGAATCTTGATGCGGCATGTTTGACTTTCTCACTATCGAATTCATCTACCAAAACATTTGACCGCTTCTTGTACCTCGCCGTGAAATTCATCTTTGAGGGAGAATTTCTACCATCAGACACATTTGCGTGATGGCCTGTGCTGGAAGACAGCGATGATGCACTGTCCTGCGCAACGGATGTAGTGGCATAGTCTTTTTTATACAGGGCATGTAGGTCATTCTTCAGTGAGTTGATTTGCGACCTGTGTACTTGCATCATTGGCATCACAATCATCACGGAGACCTTCGTAAGTGATGCGGGGATCGAGAACTTGAACTAGATTAGCTATTAAAATAAATCTAAATTCAGTGAGAACTCACTCGAAGCCCAGACATAGTACGGTGAGTCATCAATCTTGAAGAAGTAGTCGCTGAGCTTCCGATGCGCGTTGATCAAAGCAAGCCGTATCTTTGTTGGGGCTGAGTCTGGAAGATTCGCTAAATCATCCCGAAGTGACTCCTCAAGGCCACGAAATATAGCGTGAGCCGAAGACAACATTGGGCGCTTGGTTGTTGACATTTGAGTGGTTGCTGACCGGAATGCCTTCAGCCACCCCATCACTAGTTCAATTGCTTGCCAATCGTCATCAGAAAGTTCATATTGTCATATTTCACGTGTCTTTGCCACAAAATCGTTGATAGCCTTGCGGGAATCCAATGCACGGCCTGTGAATTTGATTGGTACTCAATCATAAGTTATGAAACTGTACTTACGAAGCATTTGATGTGTCGATGACCAGCGGGTCTTGACGTCCAAAATGAGCATGAGTGCAACTTGACTGAGTGTATTATCAGTCTTCTTGAGTGATATCATGACCTCTGCAAGCCATGCCTTGCGTCGCTGTGGGCTTGACCGAACTGACCAAACAATCTTTCGAAGCTGTTGGATCCATCCATTAGTAATGTGTTTTACAAAACTGTGATTTCAATACCTTGTCGACAGCCGACAAAACCCCCTGCAGAGTGCCAAATTGATCCGCTTCATCAAGAAGTGCAGCGTTATCGTCAATCTCACAGTCTATGGGAGCAGTAACTGAGTCCTGGTATGCAGATTCTCTACGTCTCGAATTTGGCTTGATAGCACCAATGCCCTCAAGAAGCTGCATTGCAGATAGGTGCACAATATGTGGCAAACAATGGATCCGTGCTTTCTTGTGCGAGAAGTCGATCCCCTCAGCGGAACACTTTTCTTCAAGGGATTCAAGTAGTGTATCATTGTTCGTAGCATTGTCGCATACGACACCCATGATCTATGACAGAATGAGTACATAAAATCATGTGACCTGCTGTTTTGTACCCGATCTTTGAGTCTGTAAAGTTCGAGTGTGTTCCACACAGCTTCGGCAAGATTTGCACCACTGTGTTCGCCAATAATTTCACAAAAATCAATCAAAAGCTCTTCTGTTGATGCGAAGTTGAAGGTTGGGCACAAAAATGATGGGAGGGACATACCTAATTGCCAGTCATTGGTCACATAATGCATGATAATTGCAAGGAATGCAAATTGGTTGCTCGATGTCCAAGCATCTAGGGAAAGGCTCACTTTCGCCTTGAGTTCCTGAAGAAGGTTGGTAATGTACGAGAAAATATTTTTTGAATTGTTCAACCTACCTGAACCATATCTTTGATTCCTTGGATAGTCTTGTCACCCATCTTCATGATATGACATTTGATTGCCATTCGTCCAGGGATACATAGCGAACCTTGGTGAGTGTACTCAATGAATGCTTTGAACTCTGGCTTTTCAACCTCGTCAAACGGCTGGTCACATGCAACAAGCCATTTCACAAGCAGGTCTTCGAATTTGTCTTGGTTCCAGTCACCAAATGCTTTGTTGACTTGTTTGTTGAAGGCGTCGACAAGATTTGCAGATGCTTGTTCAAGCTGTGTCACGTATGCTGCTGCTGCTGCTGGATCGAGAACTTTTTTGCCTCGTGCCATTTTGAGCTCGTCTTCAGTGGGAGGTGTTCCATGCGACTTCAAGATGAGGTATAACCAGTACATAGGTGGAAAATGTGTTTTGAGATGCCCAATCAGGCCTGATAGTTACATATTAGTGAGAACAACACTCTACAGAAACATGAGAGAAATCACCATTCAAGCTGCTTTTCATTGCACGTGTGATAGTGAGAACCTTCCAATTACCCAAGTGACATTTGTAATGTCTGTCTCCTGCATCGCCAACCTGACCTGCAGCATTTAACTGTACAACATCATAGAAGTGGTATATCGGGTTCCGCTTGGCAGCCTAACAGTACAGGTAAGACTTAAATCTACGAAATGCAACAACACCATACCTTGACAGTGGGCAGCAGAACTTCGAAGGGGTGCAACGTCTTCAGCAGAATTTTCTTGCGCATTGGCAGTTGCAGTTGCAGTCACCAAAGCTTGAGTGGTTGACTTCTTGGCTATGTGCTTGCTGCTTCGTTGCGCCTATTCATTCGTTCCGGAACCGTTTTCGAAGGCAACAAGTGAGCGAGCTTTTTTTCATATGTGGTCGAGTTTCCAATCAAATATTATGGGGTGATACTCAAACTTACCTCTTCGTTCAGTAATCTCAATGACGTCGGATTCATGACCAGAGTCTGATGTAGTATCTGACTGCGAACCTGAAGGACTGACATAGTCACTCCCTTCGTCGTCCAGGTCACCCTCGATGGTAAGACCATTGAAGCGGTTCTGGGTGGTTTTCGACTTCTTGCTTCTCCGTGGCTTAGACTTAGCAGCAGGAACATCTTGACTACCTTCCAATTCTGCCGTGATGCTCTCAGTCAAGCATGTGGTATTTTTAGCATGGTGCCCACGACCAAGGACAGTCTGAAATTGAGGTTCATTGGCAGGAGACTCGGAGGACATTGTGGGTGGAAATGCAAGGCTTGGGGGACAAAAAAACAAGTAACTAGGGAAGTCTCAGTAAAATACTACAAGGAACATACTGAGAACGCCGCTTCTATCAGTGTGAAGCACACGCAGCAAGCTATCAGACTCGTCGCTGTCATTGTTGTTGTCACTGCAGGGCATGGCGGTTCAGGGCAAGAAGTTATGGGATAAATCAGCACCCTTTCCGACCGTATGAGGCCGTAAAGGTACCGTTGACGGCCATATGGAATACGTCTTGTACGGTGTACGGTCTGGCCGTACACCGTACCCTTTGCATGTCCACCGGTACAGCAACCATATCCGTCGACAGCCGCTGTACAAACCATCTATGACGGTGACGGTGTGCAGCCCTAGTATAGGCCAGCATTAAAGATATATTTATATTTCTTATTGTTGATGGCATTCAGCCGGCAACAAAATGTTCGCTATTGCTTTATATTTTTCTTGTCATGCAAGATCTCTTTAATATTTGAAATTTTATATCTGCTGACACGACAAGCTAAATACTAAGTATTGCCTTGACATTTCACACGACATTCAGACTTGTCTTAAATATTGCGGACACCGTAGTGAATGGACATGGTGTCAAATCTGCAGCGGATCTTTGTATGTTTACTTGCACCCTTTACGGCGGTGGCGAATAACGTGTTAAATAATCATTTTCTTCTGCCGACAAGCGGCCATTCAAGTTGTGAAAATGCTCAGCTATTTGTGAAGCATGCCGAACTTCGATCGAACAAGCCCCGCATTTTTATATAACCAGCGTGTAGTGGCAAATTCAACAAGATGCGGTAAGTCAGTTTTAGGACTCGAGCAGACAATATCAGGACAAATTTGATCTGGTCACCCATGTTACATTTGTTTGACCGACTGTTAGTGTTGGCTGTTCATCATAGCAGTCTTCCACATCGTCCACTTCGAAGGCACGAGTCATTGACCGGACGGAATTGATGTGACATAGTAACGACAACATTGAACGAGCACAAACATATTGAGGTACACGACAGCTGCCAACATTCGAGAACAGATTTCAAGTCAGAGGTAAACAATTGGAACACAAAGGAAATATCCAAAAGATCATGGAATTTGGATCTTAAATCTGATTGATGCTGACGACATCGGTGGAGGGATCATACGTGATGCTCCACGTAGTATCGTCCTCGAGAGCAGTAAGATCTTGCCTGAAGAGACAATTGGTCTCGACTCGACTCTTGATCAAGCTGTTCTCCTTGTAGCCCGTGCCATTATACCCCCTTAGAACTGGCTGAAACACTCCTACGTTTACCTTCTGCTCGTGCCCTACGCCGAGCCAAACTAGAGCCGTCTTTGCCCTGTCCCCATCCCTCCCGATGAAACCTGGACAATATGTAGCACAAGAACTTTAGGAATAGCAGTTAAACGTACCAAAGCCTATATCCTCCTTGGATGGTGCGTCGTTTAGACATTGAATAGATTTTACCGAGGGGTCGATTTTGGGATCCTAGGCTTGTCTCGCAAACGGATATTGAGAATGCCAGTAGGTGTACTTACGGAAAAATGGTATATGTCGCCCTCCTTGGTTAAAGTGGTGGTTTGCCCAGGCTAAGTAGCAGTCCATGAAACCCAACGACAAATCCATGAATCCACCCGACTCTCACCTGCATAGCAACCTCGGCAACACTTTGAATGTCACCACTAGAAAGACGAACCTTAGTGAACGCAAATCTGAGGGGTGCATTGTAAATTAGCTCTCCACACAAGCTTCAAATGGCCCTTACGGTGATTGATATATAACTTCGGAGCGGTAGGCGCCTGTCAGTGTCAGTGCGTATGTGAATAGCCCAAGGCACTGATAATATTCGCCCCACCTTCGGCCCCAAATCTCCTGACCCTATTCGCAAAGTCACATCAGCGAGCGAGCGCGACAACAAAGACGAAAATATGAAGGATATACATACGCAAAAGCCGATGGGTAATAGTCCTTGAAAACCTTGACATCGGGCTGCTCGTCGAAAGTGAGAAGAAGGTCGACGTCTACGCCGAGATCCTTGGATTTGAAGGTGAGCCTTTTGACGAGGGTATCCATACGGTGTGGAGTTGAATTCGAGAGTGAAAGTACAAGGGAGTTGGCGTTCAATGTTCAGTTGTGGCCTATTGCAGAGTCCACACGACGGGTTATATACCGCCCTCTGCAAACTAGAAACGGAGAGCCTGTTTTAGGTCAAGTTCACTGTTCAGCATGCTTCACAAACAGCAGCTTGACCCGTTCGTCGACGTATGAAATGATTCTTTTGACGCGTTAGTATTCGCCACTGTGACTCGGAAGGGTACAGGTGACATACAAAACTTCACAGCGATTTACGAGACTTGGAACCATTATGCCGTTTGATGAGATCTGGTCATTGTTCAGAGTAAAGTCATGATGTAGTAAGGAAGGGTCGCATTGCAACTTGACCTAGTTTTCACTCGACTTCTCCGGTGTTACGAGCGCTCCGAACGTCAAAATGGGATAAGACAGGGTGCGATAATCGGATGCAATGAAACCAAAACATCCACGTGATCGCACTCAGTACCCCGGGCCCTTTACACTGCAACTCTGGAACTAGGACTATTTACTCCGAGTCGCACGCGCCGACCACACAACTTCCTCGTGTCGAACGAGTCACCTCCATTCCCCCACTTAATATCCAACTTTTGGATTTTCGACACCAAGACACATTTGACGATCTGCTCTAAGAATTATGTACCGCCACATCCCGATGCATCGATTCGGAACTCTCTTAACATCGGTTGTGGACATGCCAGTGGGGTCAATGCCGTCTACTACAATTACGAGGATGACCTCAACACGTTACTCCAAACAGTTAAACAACAGATCCCTCTAAACGACTTAATACCCCAAAGTCTCGTACAATGCTACCGAGCCCTGTCAAATCTGCAACGGATCCTTGTATGTCACTTGTACCCTTTATGGCAGTGGCGAATAATGTGTCAAAAGAATCATTTCGTACGTGGACGGGCGAGTATTGTGGAAGTGATCAGCTGTTTGCAAAGCACTTGAATCGAGAACGACCCTCCGATTCCAGCTTCCACATTCGATTTCTACGGATACAGGGTCGCAGTCCTTCCGGAGGGGGTATATAAGTCGTGTCAACTCAGCCACAGGCCATACGCGACTGAACACTAACTTCCTCTTACTTTCCATCTCGGGTTCAACACGATATGACTCCGATTGTCACCAACAAGCTTACCTTCTTCGTCTCCAGGGACCTCGGCATAGACGCAGAGCTTCTTCTCACTTTCGACGATCAGCCTATCGCTGGGATGTACAAGGACTATTACCCATCGGCTTTTGCGTACGTATATCCTTCATATTTTCGTCTTTGTTCCCGCGCGCTCACTGAAGGAATTTCCAAATAGGGTCAGGAAATTTGGGGCCGATGGTGGGTGAACATTATCTGTGCCTTGGGCTATCTAAATAAGCACTCAAAGGTATCTACCGCGCTGATATTACATATCGATCACAGTAAGGGTCATTCGAAATCTATGTGGAAACCAATTTACAATGCGCATCTCAGACTTGCGTTCACCAAGGTTGTTGTTTCCCATGATGTCATCCAAAGTGCTTCGACCGAGGTTGCTGTTCAGGTGAGAGTCGGACGGATTCACGAATTTGCTGCTGGTTTCATGTAGTGCTACTAGGTTGAGCAATCTACCACTTTGACCATGAAGAATCAAATATTCCATTTCTCCGTAAGTGCGCTCACTGGCCTTCTCAATGTCCATTTGCGAGACAAGCCCAGGATCCCAAAACCGACCTCTCGGTACCGAAGAATAACATCCAGTGTGTAAACCACGCACCATGCAAGGAGGATATAGGCCTTGGTACGTACAATTGCTCTCTTGAAATTTCTCGCGCTACATATCGTCCAGGTTTCATTGAACGGGAAGGGGATGAGCCCAAGACGGCTCTAGTTTGGCATGGCGTAGAGCACGGGCAGACGTTGAACGTGGAATTTGTTCCGCGTCTAAGAGGTTATGTTAATGCTTGCCCCTACCAGCTGGGTAGCTTGCTCGAGGGCCCAATTCAAAGTGGCCGCCTTTTCGACCAAGACCTCAGTACTCTCGACAAACATACCACATGGGTCGTCACATACGATGAGCCCACCGGAGTTTTTAGGATCGATGAGGAGATAACGAGCGAGGTTCAACATCTGTGATAAATTGCTTTTCATGAACCTCTTTCAAATTTTGGCTGCTGTCAATCAGTTGGCATTGTGCTGTATTGATGTTACTATCTTGTAAACTGTTCCCTTTGTTGTGCAACTCGTTTTTTCAAAGTGAAACGTGATAATCACAGTATGGGCGAAAAAGTCGCCTATGCCCACCGTGGCACCGCCCCTCTCCTACAAATGCACCTTCCTAAAATGTGTTAAGTACAGTATTCGTCCTTGCAACACTGCCACTCGTTGAAAGAGTTGGTGTTTCTTGTTCAATCTTACACAAAATTCCTTGAAATTTGATTTGTTATGATACTTTGAGAGGCCCTTAGACTTGTAATTGAGTCCAGCTTCATCTATCAGATGGCATTGAGGTCATTCCAACAGTGGTTGGGCTGGGGCCGAGCATTAGCTCGGATCGGGTGGGCGGGAAACAAACTTGACAGGCAGACTGTCGGATGACCATTATATGCGATAAGATAGGTGGCTAAATACGATGATAGGTATGTATGTACGGGTATTCGAGATATAATTCAATATGACATGAAAATTATTATAGCTATGTCGGTAATGGGAGTGGATGGTGGGCAAAAATATGAGGAAATGAGCGAGGAAACTGTAGGTACGAGCAAGTAGGATGTGTGGAACGGAGAAGAAAAACGACAAAGAGAGCTGAACGTTTCGCTCATGTGCAGATGTACATTTTGTAGGCAAGCAAACACCAGTGCCCAGCCAGGCGCACTATTTCAGGGTCTACCTTTTGTGCAAGGTAGAAAGAGGCTCCTCCTATGTGTCTGAATGTGGTGCCCCATCCCCAGGCTGCAATTGTGCAGTTAATGCATTCGAGTGTGTGCTGTTTGACCATAGGGCGGATGATACCCAGTTTGTCACGCCACAAAAATAAAGGGTCTTCTTGAAGTGCCAGTACTACTGATGCTAGATTGTGTAGCACTGCAATAGGACATAGTGCACCTTGAGAAACTAGGAAGATTGATTGAATTTCTCCTGGGTGAGCTGTTTTGGCTGAAGGCAGATCCAATCAAGCATATGCTTTTCCTATGAGGTCCACTCCCAGAAAAACATCTTTGCAAGTGACGTGTTTTGCTGAACTGAAGGCTGCCCATGATTTGACAAATACTTCACCAAAGCGCATCATGCAGAAAAAGGTGCAGCTTGCCATTGCCCAGATACAAGCATCAAACGAGTCAGATAAGTTCAATGTTGCTTTCAGTGCATGTAACATGTCGATAGTGACTGGAGGATGGATTAGTTTGCGCCAGGCGCTGAGCAGGTTGTCCAAACCACATAGTGACCAGTTTATTCTAGCATGGTCGTCTTCAGAAAGAGGTGGGCACCAGCCTTGTGTGATGTGCCCAGCAAGATATTTTCTAGCTACACTTATGGAAATGGGCTCGAAAGGGATCAATGTGCAAGCATTGCTGAATGAGTTGTCGGGTGAAGGGTCTGAAACTGCCCAAAGCACAAATGAATGGAGTAGCTCAAATGAAGCTAGAAGGCAGTCCGATTCTGGTATGGAGAAAATGTCACAAAACAGGTGAAATTTTGGGAGGCCAGAGCCATAGCTCATCGTATTGTGAAGGGAAGCCCTGGATGCTATGCTGGCTAAGTGCTCTATGACAGGGTGTGCAATTGTTGATGGTGGTGGGATGTTGGGTCCTTGCCAAAGGAACAATTGTTTATTTGCACGACAAGGGGGCCAGAAAGATGAGGGGTTAAGGCTGAGGTGACGAGGCTGGGCTGATGAAAATGAAGAATTTGCTGGTGGGGTGCTAATGGTGAGTGGAATGGAGTGAGCTGATGCTACAATTATATTAATTTGCCTTCGAGGTGATCTGGAAAACTGAAAGAGGCCTGCTGGGCTGCCAGGCGAGTGAAATATTGCTGCAAATGACAACAGCCCCCTCAAGAAGGGGCAAATGATGGGGAATACACAGGAAACATGCACGAGTTTTCCATGAAGGCTGTTTGCCTCTTTCTCAGAGAATTTGGTGTTGGTCTCGAGCCATGTTTTCACCAGAGCTTGAATTTTGATGAGTTTCTCCTCTGGGAAAGCTACAGATTTTCTCTCGAGATACCAATCGAATCCACTGTAATGCTGTGTGGAAGTGAAAGGACGGAGCTTCATGGAACACCACGTATGCAGTGAGGGCAATGAAATCAGCTTCCGTCTAGGATTGGTGTGGCAAATGGATGACAAGGAAGTTGTCCACCCATTTTCGGATTAAGTTGAAACCAGGGTGTTTTGCTGTAGAGGATGCACAGGAGTGATGCAATATGCTGCTGAGATGTTGAACATTGCTGCAATGCAGCCTGGTGGTAAAGTGAGAATTAGTTCTGCTGTGCTATTGAAGGAGCCCCATATAGTGGGTAAATTGTCCGAGTTGTTACCTGCATTCACTGAAGCAAAGGAAGGGTTGTTTCGTGGGTATGAGAGGTCTTGTACCAAGCACAATTTGCTGGAATGAGGTTTTGGAACCAGTCCTAAGGGCAATGATTGGAAAGGTCCAATTAAGGGCTCGAGTTCATGAGGGTTGTAACCTCATGAATAAAAACCAGCAGCTTGTTCGCTGGCTATGTATGAGTCAATAAAGGAAGATTTTAGTTGACAAGATGTATGATTTTCAAAATAAATGAGTGACCGGTGGGGTGCCTTGCACCCCAACATTAAAACCATCGTGAAGTCCTGCAAGTATGTGCAACCAGTCATCTAAGATATTATATTTACGCAGAAGTTCCTCAACTCGATCTATAATGAGAGGTGTCACCACTATGTGGGGGTCAGGCTTGTTTGGCACAGCTACTAGCTCCATGACTAGGTTCTCTGCAGATGCTGCACCTGTGAAAGTTGGTGCAGTTGGCTCCGAATCAGCAGGAAGAAGAGCGAGCCCAGTTGAAGCAGTAGTGCTTCCCATTGGCTACTGAGAGAGTGTGCCTGCTTTTCACTGTGGCTGTAATTGGAGCAACAGTTTTACCTGCGGAGGTAGTTTCGGCACTGCAGTCACCAGGCAAATGTCCGGAGTGCCCGCACCGAAAGCAATGTACTTGTGCCTTCTTGCGAGGAAATTGCATAGCTTCCTGCAGATGCTCTGCAGGAGCTGAACATTTCAGCAGAGATGTTGACATATAATTGGGTAACTTCTGAGTGGCCAGGGATGTGCGCACAGCGGCTTGAGTTGCTATGAGCATGAGCACATTGACATCCAGGCCTGTTAGGTTGTGACTTGGATTCTGCACAGCCAGCTCCCACTGCGCAATATCGTATTCCTGAGCAATTTCCCATCCATGAGAGGATGTGAGCTCAGAAACAACTTTATGATGAGATATGAAGGCTGTTCCATGCAAGGTGCCATGGTAAAAGGTGATACGCTCTTCCACCGATCAAGATGCAGTTAACCAATCATGAAATTTAATTGTTCGTTCTTTGCTACGATCTAAACCTTTTGCTATTATGTTGCCTTGGGTGCTAAATGAAAATGCCTCATCGCCGTTGCAAGCAGTGTTACAATGCACTGCAGGGGTAATCACCGAGTATGGCACATATTTGTATTGCCTCAAGGCATCTTCCACCTTTGAAGGGACAACTGTAATGCAGAGATATATATGAGCGACAGAGCTCTCGACGATGAGTAGGTAAAGCTAAGGAGATAACATGACTAAAAGGCTTGATTCTGGAGAGAAATGTGGGTCGCGATGAATATGATTAGCGCCAACAAAGGTGCATGATGATGTAGAGCCTCAAGTCTCCACAGGCACTTCCCTCCAAATTCTCCCACTTTCCCTATAAACTCCAGCTCTAATCCACAGGATTAGTCTAGTGCATCAGTGCACTTATATTTTATTTTGCAGCTTTCGCGCGCAACCTCACGGGTTCGTGCACCTCGCACATCTGCACTCGCATTGTCTGCGCATTCGTCTGTCTGTCCATCCTATGTCCTTAGATGTTCATTGGTGTGTTTTCCCATCATATTTCCTTTTCAATTAATTGGTTTCCATCGCTAATACTCGGCTCTGCACTTCGTGCATAACCAAGACCCTGTTACATACCCCACATACTATTTTTAGTCTGTTCGGCTCATTACATTGGACCTGCACACCTGCCGCCGCTTAGCTACTTTACTTATACCCTCCTATTACTTATGTTCTGGGTCGATTTTCTGCCCACTTTCTCTGTGTCTCTAGATACTAGGAATTTTACTCATTGTTTGCAAGTGACTATCTAAAGTCGTGCGCTTCGGTTCTCCGTCTCTATCTTAGCATCAGCCAACCTTAGTTGGGGTGTTAACACTTGTCTCGCTTCGTCTTTCCTTTGTTACTCTCGCTCACTAGTCTCTTGCCTTCGCTCGTGCGCGCTACCTTCACGTCGCGCACCTCGTCCTTCACCTTTCACACTCGCGCGTCATCGCGCAAGTTTGCATTTCGCACATCACATTGTCTCTGCCTCGCGCATTACTTAGCCTTAGTACTTTATTAGTTGTTTGGTGTCCCTCTTTTTACAAAGAGAGGTTTTCCTTTACTCAGTTAGCTGCCCTTGGGACAATGATTTCACTTGCGCCCGGGTCTATCTGTGTTTGCTTAGCTTAGCACCAACTTTCCCCACAGTTTAGATTCCTCATCTTCAACTGGAGCCCACCGTGAGGGGCACTACTGCGACATCTGATAGAGTACTCAGACCCAATGCGCACCAGTTATTTTGCGCACATCAACAAAGCTATAGAAGAACTACCCGACGGTTCACTTTTCGCTACCATACTGCCCGCAGAATAATCCGCTGTCGACGTGCCGCGTCTGGGACTTTTGTTTTTTGGTGGTGCAAACAAATGACAATCATCGCCTATCATGTCTTTGCCCAAAGAATCACTCAATGACTTTGCATCCATAGACGCGCCTAGAGGTAACATCCCTGGAACCTTTCACAGCACGCCTAAAGCAGAGCAAAAAGCGAGATTCACCGCGCAAAGCAGAAGAAGAGTCAGATTTGCCCATCAAACCTAAAACAGTTCAAGTCCTCAACCCGCCCGTCTCAATACTTAACAGACACGTAATCGGCGCTCTCTCAAGTGTTTACGCGCCGCAACCCGCATACATCACACCCACTCCAGTACCCGCACCTGCAATTGCCCCCGTTGCCCTGCCAGTCACAATGACTATGCCTTATCGCAGCCCTATTTGCGGCACTGACCATGTGCCGAAATTCAACAGCACCACCGCTAACCTCCTATATTTTATAGATGCATATGAAGAACATGCCAATCAGGCCAGTCTCGCTAGTCTTGATCACATCAAGCAGATCATCCAGTACCTTGCGCCCGCTGACAAATAACTTTGGGCATGTCTGCCTGAAGCAAAGGTCAGCGACTATGACACATTTATACGCGAAGTAAAGGTAATGTACCCCAGCTGTGAAGGTGATCATCGCTACACGGTCAACAACTTGAGCCCAGTCGTGCGAAAGTACGCTGCAATGCCAATGCCATCGGTCAATGAGTTGAGCTTGTACTATCGCGATTTCCACAGGATAATGCAGCTGCTCTTAGACAAGGATAGAGTAGGCTTGGCGGAACACGACCGCATATTCTTAGAAGGACTGCCTAGCAATGTCCAGATGCTCATGTGCACTCGCCTACTAATTAAGTTCCCAGACCATCATCATGAGGACCCTTACCCATGGAAGAATGTCTATGACACGGCAATTTTCTTATTGCCAGCTACAGCACCCGCTTCACCTGCACCCATCACCAATGTGCAAGTCGCAGCACCATTAGCGAGTTTACTCCCCACGGTCGCGTCGACACCAGTGCAACAGCCCACGCAAGGTTTGTGACCAAGTATGAATATCAGTGTCCATGCACTACACAAGCATCAGATGGTTGCATGTTCTGCGGCAACCTTGACCATTTCATCGCGCATTGTCTGGAGTGCGAAAAATACCTCAACGCAGGAAAGTGTAAGTTGGATGAGAACTATAAGCTCATCATGCCTAATGGCAATCACGTCATCGGATGCAAACAGCTATTAAAGGATCGCGTAGATCATATGATCAAAAGCGAGAAGAGCGCAGACGCTAGCAGCACTCATGTAGGTTTATGGTACCAAGCACCAGCCAAGGTAGAATGTGTTTTGGATGTCGATCCATCCGTGTTCGTACACACGATTGTTGAGTCCGAGTCCGAGAAAGACAAGGACGAGCATGAACTCAAGCGCACTACCCAAGCCCTAGCATACGCAAAGGCAAAGGTTGAGCAAAAATGCGGAGCAAAAGCTAACACAAAGGAGAAGAATGTCCGCTTCGATGGCATTGCTGTCCCTAGTGAAACGCAATCACAACCAGCTCCGGCATCGCGCCAGCCGACAGTCGAGGAGGAAATCATTTCCCCAGCTATTCAAGCAATGTCCAGTAAAGGCAAAGAGGTAGCCAAAATACCTGTAGTAGTACTGCCCACGCCGATTGCGAGTGCACAAACATCATTGTCATCATACATGAAAAAGACTGCTAATGTTTCACCCCCCCCCCCCCAGCAGTAGCAACAGCAGTGCCGGCAGCACCCATGCCTTCGAGCACTTACAGTCATTGACCATCATTTGAGTTTTCACCATCATTTGCGTTTACCTTGTATGACACTTGAATTTGATACTATCCCATGTAACATTTTTGTTCTATCATACGAGTTATGTGCCTAACTACATATTGGCAGTAATGATAGGTATAAAAAACCTCGAAAAAATGTGCGATGGTATGTTTTGTTGCAAAATTTTCACTATTATGCGTCCCTGAAAGCAAAACAGCTAGAATCAGATTCGTAAATCGAAGAAATACCTGCAAACAACCTTCAAGCACATCACTGTTCTATTCCACAAGGGAGCTGATGAGTGTGTGTGTTGCCAGAATGTTGCCGGTGCAGAGTGTCTCAATAGTATCTTATCAGCATCACCGAAGCAAGATAAGCGAGATCCAATAAACACGAATATGATTGAGGATCATTGTGTTGAGCTTCAATACAGGTGTACTTCACACATGTCTGTCGAGTACAGCAGTAACACAGTGGCAATCCATGAGTCTGCTGTTCAGTCCATCAACCTTCACTCACCACTTGAGATGGCCAAGCATGCACAGTGCTCATGCCATGGAAGCCTACAAAGCCAAGCTACAGAAACCTGAGATGGAATGGAAACCACTGAAAACCATCTGTCAGGAGGCAGCAGAGGAATGGAGGGAGAATGGTATATCTGTGACTGTGAGTGCTGATACAGTGCGAAGACGTCTCATGGGAGGAAGAAGCCACACCGAGTTCAATGCCAAGAAGAATGCATGGCTCACATCGGAGAAAGAGACAAAAGTGGTCAAATATCGCCTTGCACTTGCAAAGAGAGATTTCCCACTTAATCATAAGCAGCTGAAGTTTTATGTCGACTCTCTTTTGCAAGCACAGCTTGGTGATAAATTTCCAGAAGGAGGAGTTGGCAAAAACTGGTCTACTTGATTCATTCAGTGGCACTCTGCCGATTTGGGCTGCTATTGGAGTACCTCGTTAGATACTGCTCGAGGTCGTGCAGTCAATACAAACACAAATGCACAATGGTACAAAATGTCAGGAGACACACTTACAGAGAAGAAAATCGAGCAGGATTGCATCTGGGCTGCCGATGAGAGTGGCTTTCAGCCGGGACAAGGATTAAAAGAGCGAGTTATTGGTGCAGCACATCAGAAAATACAATATCAGCAACGTGACGGCAATCGTGAAAATATCACAGTCATGGTGACAATCTGTGCTGATGGTGAAGAGATTCCTCCTACCGTAATCTACAAGGGTCGGTCATTTTCAACAAACTGGCATCAAGGTAACGCAATCAATGCTTCGTAAGTTGCTGAACTCCTCAGTTTGTTCTGGAACTTACCCATGTGCAGTGTTGCCCAGTTGCCCAAAGGGTGGACAGATGGTGTCATTGGCCGTTTGTGGATTGAAGATTTTGACAACAAAACACGTGGGAAGTCAAATGGATGCACAAGGCTGCTTCTCGTCGATGGACACAACTCGCATTACACTCGAGAATTTCTGGAGTATGCAAGAGAGAACAACATCCACATCCTGTGTTATCCAGCACATGCTACCCATATCTACCAAGGGCTTGATGTTGTGGTATTCGGACCACTCAAACACTACTGGACACAAGAGAGAGATGAGTACAAGCGGACAACGAGGCAAAAACTTGACAAGATGAATTTCGTCTCCGTATATAGCAAGGCCCATCAAAAAGCATTAACACCTGAGATGATTTGTGCTGCTTTCAGGAAGACAGGTGTCTGGCCATTTAACCCTGATGTGGTGACCGAAGATATGATGGCACCAAGCTTGGTGACATCCTCAGTTGGCCATCTGCCAATATCGCAGCCAAGTCCCATGAAAGCACTCACAAGCATCATCCATCAGTATCACGAAGATCAAACACCACAGTCAACATTGTTAACACCACACTGGAATACACTTGTTGGACAAGCCCTCGATGACCTTGCATCTTCATCAGCATCGTTTCTCATATCTGACACTCCCATTACCTCCCGAGACCACCTCCCTGCATTTACACCAACTCCATTCACACCTACTCGCAAATGAAAACACACGGTCCTTGATCATCAACCTGAAACAGAACATGAGCACGAATGTCACAATGCATTGCGAGAGGCATATGAGCGTGAAGATTACTACAAAGGGACCTTATATGGCATGCAGTCCACTGCAGTGTTGCAGGAAATGTACTGCAAAACATTATCAAGTCAGCTGGCTGCACAGGAAGAGAAGAAGTTAGCGAGAAAGCGGGAGAAATTAGTAGGTAACAGACTACCGAGACTCCTCACAGGAGACAAATTTTATTGCTCAGTTGTTGATCACAACAATGCGGCAGATGCGGAGGTGGCAACGCATGAAAGCCGTCAGCAAGAGAGAGATGAGTGAGCGAGTTTAATGAAAGCATGGAAAGAGGAGGATGGAAAGCGGCTGGAGAGAAATGAAGTGCGCAGGCAAGAATATAAGGAGGAGTTGAGGCAGTGGGGAGAAGAGCGAGCGGGGGCAAAGTTGGGGAGACAACGCATGACACATGTCAAACCAAAGCTTGGGAGACTCAAGGCCCCACTCCCAAAGCTGGCACTCGCCCACATTGACAAGGAAGAGGATGAGTCAGATGATAGCGAGGAAGAAGATTAATCTGCGCGACTAGGGAATAAATCTGCCTTTTTGGGTGAACTCAAATGACGGTAAACGTATGATAACACCAAGATTTACACACTTTCATTGCAGAATAACATCTCGTTTGATGTTCTTTAAGATTTTGCTCGAAGTAGATTAGCTATCTATCGTGACATCCCCAAAAGAGATTTCCAAGATTGTGTCAGGTTGTGTTGTGGTAGACATCCGAAAATTTCAAACTCAAATGACAGCCAATGACTGTATCATTTAACTTGTCTGCTCGAGGACAAAGGCGCTGAAAAGCGCATAACTGACCAGATCCATCCCTGGTTGTAAAGTTTGGCCTAATAATGTGGTTGCTGCCACGGATCCATTGACAGTTTTCATGTATAATGCCATAGACCCATTTTTGACCTCATTTGACCTCCTGTCTGGCTCCTGCCAGTTGGATCCATTTTGACAGTTTCCATGGTTGATGCCAGTACCCAATATGGCACCACAGCTGCACATTTCCGCATTTTCAGCCACCTAGCATGGGAACCTCACAATACCCAATTTATTTCGCATTTTTGGCCAGCTGTGGGAATTTCCCCAGAACACTTAAAAATAGATTGCTCCTCAAATCAGGGCCTTCCCACATTAACCCCACAATTTTAGTTATTCCCACACCCTCCACACCAGGGTTCAGGGAATTAGGGATCCCGCTCTGGTTGACCAGCTAATTAGCACAACCCACAGTGAGGGCCTAATTGATGAGTGTAAATGACAGCAAATTCACTCAAATTCACCCATAGCTCTTTGACGCTGATTTGCACTAATTTGCAGGTAAATTTGGTCTAATTGACCGTAATATACAACGAAGCTGCTTATCTCCATTCCGCCCACTCATCATCCATCGGTGTCAAGGACGAAGTCGTGGCCATCACCTTTGGCGTCGATGGACCTCCACAAGCAGCTGTTGGCTGTACAGGGTGGTCTGACAGAATATTGAGGAGGTATGTGGATGATATGTCAATGTCTTTACCCACATTGAACTCCGTGCTTTTCATGCCAGCTAAACACACATAGTCCATGCTATCACGCCAATCCCCGTCTTCATCATCCAAGTCTGAACATCTACCTTGATGTTCGTTGGTCAAGCTCGAAATGATGTCCACGGTCACAATAGGTGGTCGAGTAGGTGGCGGGACAACAGGTGGTGTCTCATGTTTACCATGGATGGTTGCATACATATCTCGCCATTTGACGGAAGGAGCGACTGTCGGTTCTTTGCTCATGTCAGCTTGCCAGCGGTGCCACTGATGAATCTGTATATGTTCTTTTAATGTCGAGATGTCTTGTCTGCTTCGAGTGGGGCTTTTAAGCCACGTGATTGTTGAAACTGTCCTCTTGTCGGCCATCAACACTGGGACAACGGAGTATAACTTGATTGCAAGGGCCTGGACATAAGAGTGAGTCAAATAAAAAAATATATTGAATGAATGTTACCCCAAGAACTCGTGCATTTTCATCCTTTTGAACAGCTAACCACCAGTCTCGAACATTCTCGTGCTTGCAAATCTTACGGTTGAAAGGATCTGCTCCTTTATGATACTCCTTGAGCTTGACCTTCAATGCCTGCAGAGCCTCTTGTGGAGTCAATCCAGTGAAGTGGGGATTTCTCTCTTTCATAAGTTTTGTGGTGGCTTGGTCTGACCTCACCCCATCATAAACATCATCATACTCGTGCTTGAGCATAAGCTGAAGGCTCGTGCCAACTCTCTTCATGATTGAATCTTCGGGGGATACAATACTATATGTCCCATTTCCTTTCGTCATATGGATGGGAGGCAGGTCAAGAGGATTGATATTCCTGTAGATCTGTGCAGTTCGGTGTTCTTCAGAGCGTCAGTGTTGTGACAGCACTGCAATGAGTTGTCCACCTACCTGGGTGCAAGAAAAATGCTGTGATATATGGATCATTTGGTGCATTGTTGATCATCTGATTGAACTGCGCATTTGTAATTGTGCGAATGGCCAATTTGGTCTCTTCCCACAGTCGAATTGTATTGCCTCGAAGGAGTTGTTCCATTTGTGTGACAATGGCAAGCCAGTACAGATAGATGTCTGTGCATGTTGTATGCGCAGATTCCAGACACTGAATTGCCTTCATGTATGGTCCTGTAATTGCTACGAGCTTGGCTAGGGCAACTTGAAACATTAGCGAATCGATCAAAATGGTACATAGTATCTTACCTTCACGTCGATCCCCAGACTCGGATTGCTAACTATGGCTTGCATTGCAGGCAAACAGCATTGCAGTGAGGCTGCAGACCAATGAATGTTTATTAGTCCAAGCATCTATTCAACAATAGAAACAATGTATCAGGAGCCCAGGACCATAGGATAACACCCTGTTGCATGGTGTACCCCTGCTCTCCTGGTGGTTTACCCCCTGTGAAACTTTTTCCTGTAGGACCGGACCTCAATTGGTGTAAGGAGTCTATTTCTATGTATATTCACAATAGATCTATCATATAGCTGGCCAATGACACACATAGGATCCTTCTACAGGAACAAAAACATAGAAAATCGCATTTTTGACACTTTTGATGTTTTCACTGCCTTACCCTTGCATAAATGACTGGCCCTGCTCATATATAATCAGTAGTACATCTTCATATATGTTCTATGCCAAGTATCAGCCCTACATAGGGCGCAAATTTGATATCTGATGTACAGGGGGTAATTCTACTGATAAGAAGCCTACATAGTAATCAAGCCTGTGATGACTAATCAAAGACCTGGGATACCTTCATTAGAACATGTCTCACGTCATATACAGCCCAGAGAATGCAAGAAATGACGGAATTGTAAGCATCTCTCATGTAATTTTGACAGCACAATCTCACATTTAACAGTCACAATTGGAGTTTTTGGCAGACTTAGTATGCATTTTTTCGAACAGCTATTGGTGTTACAAGAACATCTAGACGCTTGGGCCCCTACTATTTTTCTTCTCATCCTCCTCATATCAGCCCTCGCCTCACACCCTTACCCCGACCTCGCTCTCGTTATCCTGGTCATCCTTGCATTCCCCTTCGCCCTCTACCTGTTGCTGCAGCAGAGCCAGTACATCTGGCCCGATCCTTTTGCTGACAAAGCATACCCATGCTCCGTTTCACCACCTGATTGATCCTGTGGACAATCTCTCTGCCCTTACCGTCCGGATGTTAACCTATGATACAATGCACGACGCATCCCCTTTACCCTTTTCCCTTTCTTGATCCATGACTCGGTGCACAGTCGCACATGCGCATGTATACTTAGTTCTGCAGTCGCACGATCGTGCCCCTGCGCGTTTCACTTCTTGTTTCAATCTTTGACTCACTTTCTTATCTGCACGTTCAGGTTCACCCGTGTCTCACCTCGAACGTGCTTTCCTTTTATAGTCTTACCCTTTACCGCTTACTCTTCTTGGTAGTACGAGTTATCATCCACTAATACGCTTCCTGTCCTCTATATAAACTCGCTACCATGTACCATATTCCTTAACTTGAATCTACTTGGTTCTTGACCTCCTACTCTCACCAGAGTGATCCTTTCTGCCTAGCTAGCAGTCTATATTCTATCTTCTTATTCGCTCTTCGCGAATAAGTCTTTAGTCTCGATCATTACTCATCGACTTCATCGACGAGCAAAGCCCCTTCGCTAATTAGTCAGACTTCTATCCTTCTAATTAATGACGATCTTACGATTAACCTTCAGGTGTCGTAAGCCTTGGCAGATCTCGCTTATCGTCTAGCACCCGCTTGACATAAGCTACCCGATTTGGACATAGGCGTCAAATCTTACTTGCCGAAGCTTCACCAAGTAAGACCCCTAACCTTGGGCTAAGCCCAAGGACGTCCTCGACCGTTGACGACACACGCTCTGTTTGAGCGTCGCCAACAGATACCATCCAAGTCGTAACAATTGGACTCTTATCCCAGCCTGTTGGAGCAACTAAAAACCAGGTCTGAGGAGGAGATTATTCATGTTGGAGAGCTGGTGCATTGTTTTCTGTGTGGCTAGACTTTGTGCTTACAATTCATAGATCAGTAAGGGAGCTGCAAGCACGAGAGGCGATGATACAAAAATGTTGAAGCCTGCAGTCCTTGATTGGATTTCTCCGAAAGGGGCAGCATTTCAGCCCCCCCTACATAGGAACTCAAAGATCAATCTCTAGCATTGGCAGTCCTAACGACCTTTTTTGTGCTTGATTTTCAACAGAACGAGAGAGAACCTCCAAAGTGGTGAAATGATAGTCTATAGGGACAAATGGCCAATTTTTTTATATGCCTACAATACATTTGATGCTGATGACCCATGGTGTGGTCTTCTTAGGAGGCACTTGTTGATATGTGTGAGTAGGCAAATGTATTTTTACATGGTTCACTACTGATTGCTTGCATGTCAGGCCTACAAGCACGTCTTTACATCTCTCCAAGTTTGGTTAACAAAGAACCAAAAGCCATGTGGTCCGAGAATGCTTGCCTTCATGGCATGAGTTCCATCACCATCGTGTCTATAGCTTATATTGCAACTCAGGTTCGTTGACACACATCTTTCTCACTGAATAATTGACATACATGCAACTGAAGGTCCAATTTGCTCTTGTCACAAGACCTTATCTAGTGCCAGAGTTTATTAATAGTTTATAGAGAATGGAATAACTGAACTCCCCTTGCACCTAACGACCATATCTCGGCAGTAAGCTGGTGGATGATATTGTGTTGTCATCACCCTGCATCCTTGCACCAAAGGGAGCTCGATCCAAAACATGCTAATGTTGCAAGAAATTATCTAGCACCAGAGTTCATCAACAGTTTGTGGAGAATGAACTGACTGACTCGCCTTGCACCTAATGACAGTAAGTTGGTGGAAGGTACCGCATCATCATTGCCTTACATCCAGGTACTGAAGGGAACTTGGTCCAGAACACACTAACATCACAGGACTTTATCTACTGCCAGAGTTTATTAAGATTTTGTGGAGAATGGAATGAATAACTGACCCTGGCGGATAGTACCACATCATCATCATTCCACATTCTTGTGCCAAAGGGAACTAGGTTCAAAACAAACTAACATTGCAAGACTTTACATAATGCCAATGTCGAGGTAGGATCTGTCAAAGTTCCATTAGAAAGCATAGGTTGTATGTGATAAGTGAATTGAAACTGCATTATAATTGCTTTACACATTTGGGCCGTTGGCCACTTTGACCTAAAGCAGTCTGGCCATATAAAAAATTATCTGATGTTAGCATTCATCTAGAGATTGAGCAACAGGCAAAGGTCACATACCATGAGGTGACTGTGGAGACTTTGGGTAACTGAATGATTCATTCTCACGGCTGGTGGGTATTGCAATCTGTTGACAAAATGACAGATAATTGCAACGAGACTGCACAAATGTGCATTTGGCAGTTTCTATCCAACTTAGTCCAGGTATTCAAAGCTCTGTCATTTAAAGTACAATTGTGATATATATTTTATGAATTGTACTTTAAATAAACCTTTCTAACACTTTACCAATTTCATGTTGCTTTCCTGATGATGCCCTAGGAAACACTAATAAGAAGA
Source organism: Suillus bovinus (assembly GCF_016758785.1). Lineage (NCBI taxonomy): Eukaryota > Fungi > Basidiomycota > Agaricomycetes > Boletales > Suillaceae > Suillus > Suillus bovinus. The sequence continues at coordinate 56,200 of NW_024542146.1, read as the reverse complement.
ATTTCACACTTTGAGTACACAAAAAAATTAATATCATTAAAATCAGGTATCAGGCTAATGCAGTAATGTACGATTCATATGAATGAGTAAAGCAAAGCACAAGAAAAAGATAGTGAGTGATAGGATATAGCAAGCAGCGAGGTATCAATGATTATAGGACACATTGAAAATTTGATGTCCTACAAAACACAGCATGCCAGTGAGATATTCTACTTGTTGTCCATGTCATTGAGGTCCAAGAGTGCTAGATCAGTATCTTGGTCATAGGCTCCAATTGTATTATGACAGAAACACCTACAAGTAACAGTAAGTCAAGATTGTGTACATCAACTCAGATGTAGACTTACTGGACCTCCTCATAGATGTCAGCCATCATTTTGTGAAACTTAACCAGAGCAGTCCTTTGGATTTTCTCCAACAATGCTACATGGTAGTTATAGATATCACAGAACTGATTACTAGTGAACTTGAAGTCTTCACCCACCTTGTTTTTCTTTGCAATGAGAGTAGCGTGAATCTAAAAACAAAGAAGGTTAATGAGCAGATGAGTGTGAACACAAACTTGCGGCTGTGCTGACTATGGATAACATGGGGATGGGGATTTCTGGCCGACCAGCTTTGTTCTTTGCAATGTTGATGAAGCGTTGAGTGAACTGCAAACCAACTGACTTCGCATTTTTGAAGAAGATCTCCTACAGAGTGTCGACTATGGGTGGCCCTTGATATGGCTTCTGTTGTTTTGGTGAAGGAAGACCCTCTTCCTGGATGTGAGGTGTTAGTGCAATGTGAAATAGGCACTAGTATAATCTGAATCAATATCCAACTGTTCAATGTTGATATTGTGACAAGCTACAACTTTCAACCATTAGTAAGTGTGTCACATGGTCCCATGGGAGTCCTGACCTTTCTTCTTCCTGGACCGCTGAGGTTTGTTAACCTCCACGTTGTCCTCAGAGTCTGATGTGAGAGGTGGTGGCCACTCTAATCTTTCTGTGAGTTAGTTTGACTTTTGTGAGTGCTGATACTTACTGCAACTTTTGCTTGTCTCAGTTCTGAGGGACTAGGGAGGTACTGGTGAAGATGAGGAATATATACTGTTGTCAAAGTTGGTGCTAAGCTAAGCAAACACAGATAGTCCCAGGTGCAAGTGAAATCATCATCCCAAGGGCAGCTAACTGAGTAAAGGGAAACCTCTCTTTGTAAAAAGAGGAACACCAAACAACTAATAAGGTACTAAAACTAATGGATGCACAAAGCGCAAGACTAGAATGATAATGAGTGAAAGGTGGATGTGCAAGTGCGAAAGGCAAAGGGTGAGGAATGTGACATGAAGGTAACATGTGCGAGCAAAGGCGAAAAACTTGCGAGCGAGAGAGATGAAAGAGAGACAAGGCGAGACAAGTGTTAACACCCCAACTAAGGTTGGCTGATGCTATGTTGAAGAGGGAGAACTGAGGCACATGACTTTAGATAGTCACTGGCAAACAACAAGTAAAATTCCTCGTATCTAAGGACACAGAGAAAGTGGGCGGAAAAATCGACCCAGAAAATAGAGTAGAGAGATGGTATGTGTAAAATAACTAAGCACCGCTAGGTGCACAGGTCTGATGTAGTGAGCTGAGTAAGCTAAATATAGTATGCAAAGTAGGTAATAGGGTCTTGGCTGCGCGTGTAGCTCTAAGCCGAGTATTAGCAATGGAAAACAATTAGTCAAAATGGGAATATAGTGAGAGAACGCACCAATGAACATCTAAGGACATGGGGAGGAGGGGCAGATGGGTATGCAGACGATGTGAAGGTGGGCACGCGGAATCTGCAAAATAAAATAGAGAGCGCTACTGCGCAAGATGTATCCTTTGGATTAGAGCTGGAGTATGTGAGGAAAGTGGAAGAATTTGAGGGGAGTGTCTGTGGAGATGCGAGTCTTTACACTGGTGTTTTTGCTTTTGTTCAGCCACCTATATTTATCATGGTAAGTTGTCATTACATGTGAGCTAGCAATTGTGACTTACTCTTGACTGACTTGACCCATTTTGGAACAGATGTGATATTGTCAGTAGGTGAGCATTCATGCTTGCATGCCTGCTTCCCAGTGAGTGGTCCCCACACTGCAAGTTTCGTTGTTGTGAGTGTGAACTTGTATGATGACAATGTGCTTACCTGAATTATCTAGAGCCTGATCTTTTGCTTTGCGTCGTACTTGAACCATGTGAGTTTTAACTTTGTTTTCATGAAATTTGTTCTTATGCCATGGATGCAAGTCCATTGAAGGCAAGATTAGGTTGAAAGGAGTGAAAAACCTGAAAAATGAATGTGAGAGTGCCTTTCTGCAACAGAAAGACTGCTTCAAAAAGGTGAGTGGGTGTTTTTGTTTGAGTTGGAGAATGAGGTGTTCAATTTTCAACAGTCTGCTTATTATACCATCACACTGAGCGGTGAGCCAGGGTTGACCTTTCCCTGTCTCGCTTAGTTGCTAATTGGTGAGTTTATGTTTGGAAACCTAAAACACAGCCTTACACCAAATCCTAGCCTAGTCCGCACATTCATTTTCTGGTTCCATCACCAGGAAACTTTTTATTGGTGGTATGGTAATCGGACACAAGTCATTTCCTCTGTTTATGGACTATCAAGAAGCATTTTCCTCCCTGTTACCGCCCTCTGTGTTTAGGATATTCGACTACACTGGCATTTCCTCCATTTACAGACTATCAAGAAGCATTTTCCTCCTCATTACCACCCTCTGTGTTAATTGTGTTTAACTACTGCACTTGGTCAAAGTCATTTATCTGTGCTATTCGCCCTCACTGGACCTACTTAATGATTCTGATATCTGCTTCCATTGCTGTGAGACTCCAAGCATGTGGCATACTGTCATCGCTTTACCAAAGATTTCCATACTTTGGCAGAGCCTCACCTCTTGCATGCCACTGACACCATTTCTCCATTCTGACCCTCAGACTCATCACTCATGCACTTCTTGTTCTTACTGTTGGGTGATGAGTTGTAAGTGATTTTTAGGTGCCCAGTGTTCAATTTTTTACTGAATCTACACAGAATATGCCTGAAATAACATGTCCCACCTGCAATAAAAAGCTCACATCAATCACTGGTTATAGCCAGCATCTTGCAAAAACTACCAATCCTGCTTGTCGTACCCTCTACCTTTCTTTGCAGCAATTTGCCCCAAACCCACCGGACGATGGAGATATAGGTGCGCCTGATCCATGTCATGCACTGCACTTTGAAGGCAATTTCTTTGGAACATATGCTGAGGATGAGCTCACATGGCCAGAGTCAGATGATGAGGGGGATATTGGTGAAGTGCCTATGGACAAAGATGACTCAGATGGTGACATAGATGACAACGACGAATGGGAACCTCCTGTAGTGTCAGCAAATCTGGGTCAGTCTGTGTGTGGTGACCATGATCAATTGGAACCTCCTGTGATGCCAATACCTGCATGTAATGAGCGCAATGATGCCTCATGCCTGTCTACCGCAGATCAAAGCCAAGATCCTTGGCATATGGCACAACAGCGACTTCATGATCAAGAGCAGGCACCCATAATTTTTTATTACCCTGATCAATGAGCTGGACAGCCTGTTGAAGTCCTTGAGCAATCAAGCAACACAACCTACCATGCACAGCTAAACGGTGTCAGTTCAGATAATATATATGCTCTATTTGCCTCAAAACTTGATTGGGAGATGGCTCGATGGGCAAAATTATGAGGTTCAAGCTCAACAGCATTCTCAAAACTTGTCTCTATTGAGGGTGTAAGTCTGGGCTTCTGTCAAACACCAGGATGAATCTAATCATGGCACATTGATGATGAACTTCCAGGCCGACCAAAATTTAAACATGATCAGGTCGTCATTGCCAATAAAGTGTTCGATGTCTACTATTGTGATATCATTGAATGTATCAAGGCTCTTCTCAATGATCCAAATTTTGCTGAATTTCTGGTCTTTGCACCTGAATGCCACTATGCCGATGAAGATAAGACAGTTTGTTTACATCATGAGATGAATACTGGAAAATGGTGGTGGAATAGTCAGGTTGGTACTACTATCTACATTATGTGAGCTTCGCTGGACTAGTTTTAACACTATTTTTCCTAGAAACACCTAGACTGTGAGTGCCCCAGTGCTACAATAATTCCCGTTATCATTCCATCCGACAAGACTCAAGTTACGATGTCTCACAACAAGACAGCATACCCTGTCTATATGACTATTGGAAACATCCTGAAGGAGATTCGTCGGAAACCATCACGCCAGGCACATATCCTTCTTGTATACCTTCCAACTACTCGCCTTGAACATGTTACCAACAAAGCCGCTCATCGACGGGTGCTCGCCAATTTATATCACACTTGTGTGGAACATGTACTTGCTCCACTCACAGCTGCCGGCATTAGTGGCATTAATATGTGAAGTGGTAATGGAACGATGCATAGAGCTCATCCTTTGTTCGCGTGCTTTGCGGGAGACTACCCAGAGCAAGTTCTAGCTACTGGAGTCAAGACAACTGAATGTCCGAAGTGTGATGTTCCATCTGATGAGCTGAGTCTAGCAACTGGTATCGCAAACTGGCAATTGTGCACATGCGCAGATGCTGGCATTAAGCCTATTGTCCACCCATTCTGGGAGGAACTACCATTCATCAATATATTTGAATCTATAACTCCCAATGTTCTGCATCAACTATACCAAGGGCTCATAAAGCATCTCCTCACTTGGCTTTCTGATGTATGTGGTAGCACAGAGATTGATGCACAATGTTGACACCTTCCCCCCAATCACCATGTTCAACTATTTACAAAGGGCACCACAACTCTGTCATGTGTGAGTGGTACTGAACACAGTCAAATTTGTTGTTTCTTGCTCGGCATCATCATTGACATCAATTTACCTAATAACATGTCTTCTGCTTGACTTCTCCATGCCATTCATGGTCTACTAGACTTTTTATATTTTGCTCAGTACCCATGTCACAGTTCTGAGACACTGGTCTTACTTGACAAGGCACTTAATCTTTTCCACAAAAACAAAGACATCTTTATCGACCTCAGCATTCAGAATTTGTTTAACTTGCCAAAGCTCCACTCCATGGCTCACTACACCCACATAATTCGAATGTATGGCACTACAGACAACTATAATACTGAATACACTGAACACCTTCACATTGACCTCACTACAGATGCTTATCGCTCTATGAACCACAAAAGCGAGTTTGCTCAAATGACTACTTGGCTTGAACGGAGAGAGAAAATTTTACATCACGACAAATACATTTAGTGGAGACTCACTGAAAGCAGTGCATGTCCTCATCATCAGCCCCATCCCCCAGATATGTCATTTTGTCATATACAAATGATGATGAAGTGTCCTACCATCAAAGCAGTCACATTAGACAAGGTCACGAATACATATGGTGCCACACACTTTAACAAATCTCTCACACATTATGTTGTGAAAGCTACACTTCCTGCCAACACTAGCATTATGGCCAGGCAGCTCGAAGATCAAGCAGCCGATATACACATCCCATTTCAAACGGGATTGGTCTTTCACAAGGTGAAATGGCTCTCCACTGATGTTCATGGTCATGGTGATCCTCCAGTCACAGTCAATAGTGTTCATGCATGTCCTGGATGTCCAGGAACATTTACATCTCACAATGTTGCACCAAGATTTGATACTGTGGTTTTTTTTCTTTTTTTTAATCCAAATTTTGTCTTTGAGAGTAATACTCTATGTAAGACAATACTATCTAGTCTTGGGGGCCCCTGTTCCCCCCTGCACCTCTAGATTCATGAATTCCCTGGTGTGAGGCAGGCCTCCACAGGTCCACCATTCCCGCCGTGCATTTTAGACATGCAATCTAACGAAGGAGAAGTGACTTTTGAAATGGGCGCGCGATGATATAACTAATGAGTGGGGATATTCTGAACACGTTATCAGCTGCGTGAGCAGCTGGTATAGGAATATGTGTGGATGCAAAAGTAAGGTAGAAGAAGCCCCTGGTGACGAGGGTAGAAGTTCTTCAGAGTTTTGACTGAGACCAGTGTGAGCCGTGATTCCATATAGGCAAGAGATTAAGATTGATTGATGTTTGGTAGGATTATAGGGTTAGAATAGTGATTAGGAATTATGAGATTAGGTGTTGTTGATAGTGAGGATAGGGCAGGCGTGGGTGGTATATTTGACAGACTTGAAGGACGGGCAGGGCTCAGGATCTTGATTTCTACAATATTATAGGGAGGGAGAGAGGAGAGGGTGGGTGGAGGTTTTCGTCAGTTTGAGTGTTTTGGGATCAATGAGACTTTACCGAGTGTGGCTTTCATCCTGCCTGTGGCATTGACATATCGTACAAGGTGAGCAATGGTCCCTTCATTGGACAAGAGGAATGGGAGAGATGTAGCTTTGCGACCCAGTGCGCAGACAAGGATATGATGTTCTAGGCGATAGTGCGGGCATTCCAGGAGGTATTGATGTATACTTTCGACTGATTGTGGGCAATGGGGGCAGAATGGAGTGGGAGACTTGCTGATACAATGAAGGTGTTTATTCAGTGGGGCGTGGTGGGTGCGAAGGCAAATTAAAAGTCCTGTAAGGTATTTAGGATAAGTTTTGGTCAGCTTTATGAAGGAACAGTTCAGGATTTTTGGATTGATACTGTTCGTGCATGCAAACAGTGGGGAGTTAGCCCATACCCTTTCCCAACGAGCTTGGGTGGTGTCGTGGTGCGCTTGCTTAAGAGCGGATATGCTGAGCAGTAGAGACTTGAGGCGAAGGAAGTGAGGGAGTTGATTGTGTGGACTGTTGTTTTGATGATCTTCTGCTGCCATATTTGCTTGCTTGTCAGCTTCCTCATTGCCATGAATATTTGAGTGCCCGGGTACCCAGTGCACTGTAACCTCAAAGGTAGCATGTTTATTAGTGATTTTCTGCATCATATGCTAAAAGCGGTCCGCCAGGCAAAATCCTGGCCGTGGTCGGAAGTTGTTGCCACATTGAATTGCCACTTGGTTGTCGACAGATATTGAAATGGGGAATTGAAGGTTGCGTTCTGTTGCAATCAGTCCACATATTACAGTAACATATTTCCATATTATGTGGGTCACCCGACCTACATAATATCCTGTATAAGACAGGCCAGCGGATGATGGGCCGATGTGATGTATATCCTTGATGTTGATGGATGGGCCGGGAGGGATATTATTTACGATGGAGGCAGGTGGGCCCATATGTGGAATATGTAGAGTAGATGAGTGGGCCGATGGACATGAATATTCTATAGACAGATGGGCCGAGGTAGTTGGATATTATGTAGATGGGTGTACTAAGGTAGGTGGGTATCAGATAGACAGGTATGCTGAGGGTACTTGTCATCACATACACGAGTGGGCCCAGATATATACCATATTAGATGGGTGGGCTGGCTGAGGGGTACATGGTGTCACATACACGGGTGGGCCCAGATATATATTATCTTAGATGGGTGGGCCGAGTGTCAAGGAAGGTGGGCATCAGATAGACGGGTGGGCCAGCCGAGGGTACTTGTTATCACATACACAGGTGGACCCAGATATATATTATCTTAGATGGGTGGGCCGAGTGTCAAGGTAGGTGGGTATCAGATAAATGGGTGGGCCAGCCGAGGGTACTTGTTATCACATACATGGGTGGGCCCAGACATATATTATATTAGACAGGTGGGCCAATGGTGTGATATAATATAATATATTAGACGGGTGGGCCGAGGGCGGTATATAATATAGAGAGGTGGGCACAGGTAAATGGTAATTGTAAAACAATGCAGTACAGATTACCAAGTAGTTAATTTGGGTGAAGCACAATGAGTTCCTGCAGCTGCAGGTTCATTCTTGTTGCATTGCCATACAAGAAGCAAGGTTCCAACTACCAAAATTTGAGTGAAGCATACTGAGTTCCAAGACCCGGGTGTCAATAAATGAATATCTGATATCCAGCACACTTCCGATCATCCGGTATTTCATTGAGCAACGGATGGCAATATATCTTTGACAGCCAACATCATGGAAGGTTCTCTTATCAGAACCTCATCATCACCACCTACCAAACACCAAATGCCAAGTTCCGACTACTGAAATTCGAGTAAAGAGTGCCGAGATCCGAGCCCAGGAGTCGACAAATGAATATCTGATATCCAGCACACTTCCAATGATCTGGTATTTTGGCTCCCTTATCTGATTCTGACTATCTCCACCCCCTTTAACACCAACCTCTGGGTGTCCAGCATTCTTCTGATTTCCCAAGATCAACTTCATCATGAATGGTTCTTCCACTTTTGCAATTGGAATAAGCCTCTGGCGCACTTGGGCCCTGACAGTCACTCACGAGGCATCTGAATATACTGCACAGAAATTCAATGCAGAGAAGACAGGAGGAGACCGGGTAACACCTTCTCCTAACCTAGACACTGATCTAGTGATGGCCTGCAATCAATTGGTAGATTGCCTCATACAGGCATATAAAAATCCAAGTGGGTCTTCCTGCAGATTTGGAAAATTCATTTGATCATTCAAATTCCTTCATCACAGTTCAGATGAACATCAACATTGCAAGATATAGCAAATTGATCTCCCGAAGAAACACCGGGCACAATGAGGAGAAAGAGAAGAAGTTGCTTAAGAAATGTCCTCCTAGCCATGAGGGGACAAGCCGCAACACAGGTGTGTGATATATATTAAATACCAAATGGTACCCACAGAAGGAAAATTGGGCAGCCACCAATTTGCTGTCTCTGAGTCTGAAAAGAAGTGTGAAGGTCAATGGGAATTGGCAAATCAATCCGGAGTGGTTCAAACACAGCTCGGAAGATGTTGGCTTACCTGCTAGGTGCATCAATTTATCTCCGGCATGGTTTCAACAGGGGCACGAGGTAGGACTTGATAGGATGATGAGTTCAGTAGTTGAACTCACCAATCCCATAGAATCTATTGGACCCAGAGGTATCTGCATCATTAAAGGGACCATTGTCTGAGGCAATCCTGAATGCCATTGCGAGGCCGGCAGCCATCGCATCAGCGGCACTCAGGATCATGCATCTGGAGCAGTACTGGGCAGGGTTATGAACATTTGGAAGCCTTGGAGAAAAGGCAGAAAGCAAGGAACTGCCAAGAATGTCCAAGATCCTCCAGTACTGGGCATCCATGTTTAATACGCTATCCATCATTTCCAATCGTCAAACCCTGCATCATCGAGACCATTCATCAATTCCCGAATGCTTCAATATTCTCACCACTGTGGGGCATTATTCTAATGCTCAGATGAGCATGCCAAGCCTTCAGCTGGAGTTCAGGTACAATCCCGGGTGTATGATTGGATTTTCTGGAAGGATTGTCAGACATGGGGTTCATGAGGTGGAAGGGGATCGGGTTGGGTGGGCATGGTATATGAGGGATTCTGTTCATATTTATGCTGGGGTTCCCTCATGCGGATGGGCTAGGGTGGATTGACGAACCTTACTACCATGTGAAAGATGAAACAAGTAGAAAGTGTAATTACCCATATCAGTACCTGCTTTCAAATACTAAGTACGAACTGTCTCTCTTGATGACACTCAAACACCAACACATTCAGCGCGAGGGAGTGGGGTTTCAGTTGTGGTGCGCAGTTACAAAAGGCCGGCCCTGGGTTGGAGTACTGCAGAAGATATCATCTACCTTACCCTAGGCAATGCTAATAAGAACGGTCTGTTGCAAAAGGAACCTACAAGTCAAAAGGGCACAGAGAAGCAAAGAAATGTAAGTATTAATGCTGCTATACAAATTTGAAAATAGTACTAAGGCAAAGGCTATCATTGTATTTAGACTCAGATCCTATCAACGTTCATCAAAGCCAACTCAGAAATTGATATCCGGACCTTGGTAATTGGGACTCTGTGATTGGGACACAATATCTGGACCTCGGTAGTTGGATTTCGGGAGTTGGGAGTTGGTAATGGAGATCTGGAACTTGGAATTCAATATTCGGAATATGAATGTTGGTACTCGATGCTCAGACCTCAGAGCTCGATATTCGGAGCTCGGTAATCGGGTCTCGGCACTCAGGTCTTGATATTTGGACCTCAGTAGTTAACTTTCGGGAGTTGGGAATTGGTAATTGAGATCTGGAACTTGGAGTTCGATATTTGGCAGTTGGCATTCGGTACTCGACACTCAGTACTCAACGCTTGGAGCTTGAAGCTCAATATTCAGAGCTCGGCCATCGGGTCTCGGTAATCGGGACTCAATATCCAAAACTCGGAATTCAATATTCAGCACTTGAATGTCGGTACTCGACGCTCGGACCTCAGAACTCAATATTCAGAGCTCAGTATTTGGGTCTCGGCACTCAGGTCTTGATATTTGGACCTCGGTAGTTGGATTTCAGGAGTCAGGAATCGGTAATGGAGATCCGGAACTCGGAGTTCAATATTCAGCATTCAACATTTGGTACTCAACACTCGGTACTTGATGCTCGGAACTCAAAGCGCAATATTCAGAGCTCAGTAATCGGGTCTCGGTAATTGGGTCCTGATATTCAAAACTTGGTAGATGGATCTCAGGAGTTGGGAGTAGGTAATTAAGATCCAGAACTCGTAATGCGATATTTGGCATTCAACATTCGGTACTCAATGCTGGGAACGCAATGCTCGGAACTCAAAACTTGATATTTAGAGTTTGGTAATCGGGTCTTGGTAATTGGGACTCAAAATACGGAGCTCAGAATACGATATTTGGTATTCAATACTTGGTACTTGACACTCAGAACTTGGCATTCAATATTCAGAGCTCGATAATCAGATCTCTGTAATTGGCACTCGATATCCAGACCTAGGTGGTAGGGACATGGTGATCAACATCTGCACTGTTTATTTTGGGACTCGCCATATAACATCATGTTAGATATTTCAATGTCTACATGTGGTTTTCAGTACTCATAAAATCACATATGGAACCTGCACTTCAACATTTTCAACTAAGTGACTAGAGCTACTCTCCTCTGCCTCTCTTCAATCTGTCTAGAATGGCAGTGTAGATTTGTATCTCTGCCATCTTGTCATGGATGCCCTCATGTTGCTCCTCAAGTAATGTCAGGAGGCGTTCTCTAATCCACCTCAGTCCTATCAGTGATGGAACTGAGGTATGATCCACCTGCTCTGGAAGTGTCAGACTATCATTCTCAATGCCATCCTAGAACAGATTAGTCATGTATTAAGGAAATGGAATAAGAATTTTACTAGCCAATGTTGGTAGTGAAAGATACAGCAAGTCATCACCCGATCCCATTGCCATGATTTGTTGGGGATTGCAGTTTCTCCCATCCACCATGGGGTATCATAGCCGGATACAATCCATGATGTCATGAAACAAACAGATGTGATATGAAAAGATGTGATCCAGAACCATGTTCCAGGTGTGACCGGCAATCAAATGAAGAATATGAGCAATAGGGCTGGGAATGACTGAAATGATCTTCCTGGCAGCTGAGTACTGGAGGATGGGTGTGACAAAAGTCTGTGTAAGATGTCAGCATTAACTGACAGTGTTGTCAGGGTCTTACAGTGATATCCCATTGCAGCCCAGCTTTGAAGTGCCTGATCCAAGCCAAAGGGGGAAGATTGTTGTTTGCAGCCTGGGCCTGATATTGGAAGATGCATGCTCGAATGCGTGATGCAGACATTGACATTGTGACACTGGCAATCACAATGACAGTTGGTTCAGATGTGAAGATATCAACCACTGATGGATGGATAAAATTTTCAAACTCCGACATGGGCTGACCCAGCCAATTCCTGAGACTAAAGTTGTATATTGAAATGGTTGTTATATCTCATCGGCAATAAAACATTCATTCATCTTGGGAATCTATCAACACGGTCTGCAGGTGTTGAAATGCTGCCTGGGCATCCTGCGTCAGCAATGAATACATTCAGGATTGCCTTCTGGAGTAGCATGCATGACCCGGAAGTCGTTTCATGAATGATTCCTGCATCTGGTCGCCCCATTGGGTTGCTTTCCACAAGAAAAAGTTACATGTCCAATCCATCTCAAATTGGATCAACATCAGCTCTTTCTTCCATTGATCCTGTAGTGCCTTTGCCTGGAGCCAGTGAACTTGGTAAACTTCATATTCATCCGGTCAGCTCAATGTCGGACGTGTCAAGCATTAGGGAACTCACATTCCTCATTCCATGATTGATCAGGACCCCGCATGTCAACCTCGACGGACCAGAGCCACACAAGGGATTCATTTCATTGACCACGGGCATTTGGATCACCCACGGCAGTGCTGACTTTGAGCTGCTTGCAAAGCAGGGGTTTGTATTTCTGAAGTTGGCCATGCCCTGTGTCAAGTTTCATCATTTGCTTCCTGGTCTTGGTATATATACTTGCATGCAGGGAGACAGCCTGCTGTACTGATGTCACCTGCAACCAAGCTCGAGTTTTCAGGGCTTGAGATTTGGCTTGCCTGACTGTTGTTCAGAATAGGATCGCCTTGTTGCACAAGTGAATGCGGTGTCTTAATAACCGAGGGTCTTATATAAAGTTGTGTAAATGTAATGACACCACAATTACACTTTGGATAAGACTGCTTGCCAGTCCTCGATTAACACGGTCTACGACTTTTCCTATTTCGTGGTAGATAACGTGTGAGTTCTTGGGAGGCTCGCTAAACTAATCTTTTATTAAGATCAACCTAGCTGGAGCTTTACTTTTCTTTATTGAAACTCAAATCTCTTGTCTAGGAATAAGCTTCTAGACATGTAATTTGGTTTCTGGAATGTATTTGCCTAGGAAATCTCCTTCTAGGCTCTGGACTTGGATACTGGAACTAGTGAGACGTGGTCTCAAATATACAAAATATGACCAAGATCGCTTGGTCTATGGACACTTGACTGTGAGACAATGGTCTCAAATATATGATATATGTTCAAGATCGCTTGAACAAAGGGGACTATAACTTAACCAAGATCGCTTGGTCTATGGGACAACTAGTGAGACGTGGTCTCAACAATATGATAGATGACTAAGATCGCTTAGTCAAAGGGCACAGAGCAATGAGACAAAGGGGTCTCAAAGACAATATATGTGACCAAGAACGCTTGGTCTATAGCACTAATAAGTTTCTAAGGTAAGAAACTTATAATCTCAAGGGAATTCTTTTCCCTGCACTTGTCTCACTTCAAAGGAACTAACTTTGTAAGTGAAATATCTGATAGGCAGATTGCTACAAATGGGAGATCATATATATATATTTTGGGGGGAGAATGGGCTCTCCTTATATACATTTTGTGTGGGAAAGTAACCTAGGTTCACAAACAATAAAAAATAAGGAGGACCAATCAAAATATTGGGTCAAACCCAGTAAAAGAATAAAATACAAGTGAAAGATGGAGCTATGACATCATTGTGGAGCAGAACATTCTGGAATGTGGAGTAATGACATCATAATGACATCATTGTGGAGCAAAAGATTCCAGAACCTTCCATGAGTGAGTCAGAGTGAGTCATTGTGGAGCAGAATATTCTAGAAGGAAATGACATCATGAATGATGTCATTGTAGAGTAGAATAATCTAGAGCTTGATGACATAATATCTTTCAACAGAATACCTGCAGGAGTATCTGTGGAGTCTTATGACATCATACCCTATGGGTACAATTTTATGAAGTGTCAGGTGAGTCAAAGCATCCTAATGAAAAAGTAAAGTAAAGAAACACTAGAGAAAAGTAGGTAGCAAAAATAAGACAGTTGGCAGGAATTGAAACACAGTCAAAAAAATAATGCAGTTGGCAGGAATTGAAACACGGTCTTTTTTGGATAGGTTTTTTATTGGCTTTGTACTTTTCGCTATGGTTTTCTCTAGCCAAAGTGAATAAGCCAAAGGCAAGGCTAGAGAAAACCATAGCGAAAAGTACAAAGCCAATAAAAAACCTATCCAAAAAAGACCGTGTTTCAATTCCTGCCAACTGCATTATTTTTTTGACTGTGTTTCAATTCCTGCCAACTGTCTTATTTTTGCTACCTACTTTTCTCTAGTGTTTCTTTACTTTACTTTTTCATTAGGATGCTTTGACTCACCTGACACTTCATAAAATTGTACCCATAGGGTATGATGTCATAAGACTCCACAGATACTCCTGCAGGTATTCTGTTGAAAGATATTATGTCATCAAGCTCTAGATTATTCTACTCTACAATGACATCATTCATGATGTCATTTCCTTCTAGAATATTCTGCTCCACAATGACTCACTCTGACTCACTCATGGAAGGTTCTGGAATCTTTTGCTCCACAATGATGTCATTATGATGTCATTACTCCACATTCCAGAATGTTCTGCTCCACAATGATGTCATAGCTCCATCTTTCACTTGTATTTTATTCTTTTACTGGGTTTGACCCAATATTTTGATTGGTCCTCCTTATTTTTTATTGTTTGTGAACCTAGGTTACTTTCCCACACAAAATGTATATAAGGAGAGCCCATTCTCCCCCCAAAATATATATATATGATCTCCCATTTGTAGCAATCTGCCTATCAGATATTTCACTTACAAAGTTAGTTCCTTTGAAGTGAGACAAGTGCAGGGAAAAGAATTCCCTTGAGATTATAAGTTTCTTACCTTAGAAACTTATTAGTGCTATAGACCAAGCGTTCTTGGTCACATATATTGTCTTTGAGACCCCTTTGTCTCATTGCTCTGTGCCCTTTGACTAAGCGATCTTAGTCATCTATCATATTGTTGAGACCACGTCTCACTAGTTGTCCCATAGACCAAGCGATCTTGGTTAAGTTATAGTCCCCTTTGTTCAAGCGATCTTGAACATATATCATATATTTGAGACCATTGTCTCACAGTCAAGTGTCCATAGACCAAGCGATCTTGGTCATATTTTGTATATTTGAGACCACGTCTCACTAGTTCCAGTATCCAAGTCCAGAGCCTAGAAGGAGATTTCCTAGGCAAATACATTCCAGAAACCAAATTACATGTCTAGAAGCTTATTCCTAGACAAGAGATTTGAGTTTCAATAAAGAAAAGTAAAGCTCCAGCTAGGTTGATCTTAATAAAAGATTAGTTTAGCGAGCCTCCCAAGAACTCACACGTTATCTACCACGAAATAGGAAAAGTCGTAGACCGTGTTAATCGAGGACTGGCAAGCAGTCTTATCCAAAGTGTAATTGTGGTGTCATTACATTTACACAACTTTATATAAGACCCTCGGTTATTAAGACACCGAACCCGAAAGTGCTTGTTGTATTGACAGTTGAAGTCATAAAAGGTGACAGCCCTGGCAATGCCTTCCATGTTGTGCTGGGCAGCCTTGCAAAGGGCGTAGTCCATGTTCATTTGTCTGCAAACCATGCATGATCAACTCGTGAATGTAGAACTTCATGTTCGGCTTGCCTTCCACCTTTCTGAAAATTGACCATTGCATGAGAGACAAAGCAACTGTGGCAGGCACAAGCAACTCCCCCAATACCCGTCGACTCCAGCTTGTGCTAAGCTGCATTTGCTTGATTCACTGCCCGGTGATTGTTGCAGCTAGATTTCTCCAAAGTATCAGCAGCCTCTGCAAGATGCGCTTTATACCTGTCCTTTCCCACTATGAACCCCAGCCCATCGGCAAGCCATACTTCATCAAATGGCTTGATGGGATGCAAGTGTTCGGCTTCGAAATTACTGTCTGTCACAAATGACCGGGTATATTTCCAGCTTGGAGTTCCTATCATCACTTAGGTTGCTTAAGTATGAAACAAGACTTACTCATCAAGTAATTCATTCCCTGACAATAATATGTTGATCCCAGGCTGAGGACATTGCAGACAACACATCTCCTATCTTCTGGAGGAGCTTCTCGATCCAGGAGGTGATGCAGATATGATTCCTGCCTTGGGACCCATTGCCTCAGGTAGTCATTCTGGCTCTGCATTTGTTATACTTAGCAAGGTTTGAACGACACTCCAATGGTTTACATTAACTTGTCATTGTTTTTGGAAGCTTCAAAGGCTCAAATGAGCCTTGGTCTTGCTCATAAGTATTATCAGGACAGTCTTCCCAAGCAGGTGGTGCCAGAACAGGCTGAAGTATTGGTGATTCTAGGGGAGAGTTGGGCATGGACCTGTAGGCATGTCATCTTGCCCTTGCAAGAGGGACCTTGACCCAAGTTTTCCTACCTTTGCTGCCCCTTGCTTCTACCATGTGGGACTTTTGCAGTGGGGTGCATAGACCTATCTTCATCTTATTTTTAAATGTTGCAAGAACAGCATTAGCTCAGGAAGGTTGCACGAATTATTATTCCAATGTGATGTTATGCAGTATTGGTTGTTTATTACAAATTTATTTCTATTAATGGCATCATGTCTGATATGGGTTGATTAACCAACTGTTAGGCTTTGGTCAAAGTTGAACTTTGAACCAATATTAATTCCACCTTTCTTACCCTCAGCACATTCTCCAATCAGAGTCACCATGATAAGATCAGGTCATTCCACTTGCTTGTCTCCTGGAAGGCATAGGGCATGTCAACCCCAGACACAGAAGCTCATGGAAACCAAAATTTCCAAGCTGAAGAACTACCTTCCTAAGTGGACTTCTGTGAAAAGGAGCAAATCAGCACACTCCTGCTTCACATCACAGTTGATCAGATCATCTTCATGCCCGAAGTACATATCCAGGTAAATGGGGAAATCTGGTTGATCAGGCTGGACCAGAAGAGATTCATCTGTAAGGGTTTAGTGAACAGGGATGGTGAGATGTTTTGATTAACAGACCAGGAAATTCTGGCATAAAATCTTCATCAGGCCCAAGGTACAGGTCTGGGTGGATGGGTACATCCGGTTGATAAGGTTGGGCCAGAGGTGATGGATCTGTCAGGTTTTAGTAACCAGGGATGGCCGGATTTTTCATTTGAATTGATTAACATACCAGGTATCTCAGGCATAAGATCCTCATCAGGCCTGAGGTCCAGATCCGGGTGGATGGGCAGACCCGGTGTAGAGATTTGCACTATTGTGGGTCTGCAACGCGTTATACTCCAGTGCATACCACCTGGGTTTGCAGCACCAACTTGCAGCATCATTCCCTAGCCTTTTCTCAGCAATTTCCATATTGGGCAACACTTTCCCATGTGCGATGTTCTCGCGCTCGCTTTCCCGCACTTTCATCGCCCTATCATCCAGGAGCATCCACCCACTGTCCAGCAAGTCTCCCTGGTATGTATTTTTGCTTTTATTCAATATGGCACCATATTAGAGCATGGACCCTGACTTACATACCTTATTACATACATTATCTCGCACTCGGCTCACTTAGCGAGACACATATATAGGTTCGCATTTTTCACCCCTTACCACATTAGACCACTCCTTACCTTAGTGGAGTTACCTCATGTCCATAGCCAGATTCAGAATTTATTAGCAGTCTTTTGTTTTCATTGAGCCCTCGTTTATTTCTCATTGCATTTCACATGTTTGCTATTTCGCATTTCGCATTCCCATGCCTCGCAGGCACATCGCTCGCTTTGCACAGCTGCTGCGCGACTGTGAATTTGTCTTCTTTGCTTCCCCTTGGATTGAACATGCTTGTCTCTGCAAGCATAGCAGACTAGGCATTGCACTGATCACTATATCAGCTTCTTGTGTCCCTCCCCTTGCATTTACCATTTGACCTAGAGCTGAGTTGATTCACCTTCACCGGCATATCAGATTATCCTCAGGCCCAAGGTATAGGTCCAGGTGAAGAGGGAGGCCTGGTTGATCACATTGAACTGGAGGTGAATGATCTGTGAGATTTGAGTGAACATGGATGATTAGATTTTCATCATATCAATTGATAAACCTACCGGAAATTAAAGAAAAGACATCCGGACCATTGGATGACACAGAACATGATTCTGGGTCATCAGCCAGCCCAACATATAATTGATCTAAGGATGTCCAGTAAATTGATAAGGTATGATGGATGTTGAACATACCTGTTGAAATCCAGGACACGGTTGATTCATCCACATCCATTGAGTTATATTCAGTGACCGGAGGGTCATTGAATCTATCTGTAGCAGGGAAGTTCATGTTCTGTGATGACTGATCAACTGATTCACTGATTATTGATAACTTCGAAGTTGAACACAAGGCACCAGCAATTGCCAAAAGTTGAACCACAACCAAACAAAGACAAACAATCAATGAAATTTTACATTGTTAAGCACTGATCTTGTTTTTACTGAAACATCATCCTTATGATAACTGATTTCAACCTGAATACAACTTGATTTCTACCTGATCTCAACACATTCAACACTTTCAATTTAGATACCATGTCTACTCCGGTTGACACCTCTTTGACCGGCCTCAAGGAAATCACTGCCAAGATCATGGCCATCATCACTGGTGCTCAGCAGCTTCCTCCGTGCCACAGCCACTTTTCTCTGACAATCCAGGTCAGTACACTTGTGGTATGTAGCATTGTCATATTTTCTCCCCTTCATTTTTTCATCATCCAGGTAGGCTGATGCGGTCTGGCACTATGGGAGTGGTCCCTACCTTCCGGGTCTTGTGTGTTCGTGCTCCAAGGAGTTAATTCGAGTTCAGGGCATGACTCCTCAGGTCTGGCCCAACTGGCACAGCATTGGGTATGACAATGCCCATTTGTTGACGCACCCCTGGTGCAGCAAGTTGGTGAATCAATAAGTCAATAATGAATTCCAGGGTTTTAGGATCGGCACGCGGTAAATTTTGTAAGAAATTCCATATTGTGTATCGCTTCCAGTCTCGGGTTTTGTGGCTTGGGTTTCAGGCTTCGGCACTTGGCACTAGGTGATTCAATCAGTCAGTGGTAACACTTTCAGTTTTGTGGTTCGGCTCTTGGCACTCAGTGATATGTCTCAGGAAATTGATATTTCACACATTCCTGCAAGTATCCAGTTTCCAGTCTGGAGCTTCCGGTCATCAGGTGTCTGGAATTTGAGACAGTGATTTCTTGTGGAAAAATGGATGTTGTACCATGGGATTCAATTTTCAGGTGTTGGGACTCGGCAATCCATGCATGTCAGACAATTACTTTATATATCTATATTGTAAACCAATACCTTAACCTATACGTCTACACAATATCTCACTACCTTGGCCCACCCATCTATGTAATATATTACCTTGTCGGCCCACCAGTCTATATCATAAATAATTTCCTGCACTCTCGGCCCACCCATTGATATAATAAATATTTTACTGCTCGCTCGGCCCACCCGTCTGTACAATTCACAATGACCTCGGCCCACCCATCTATATAATAAATATTCCACTGCTTTCTCGGCCCACCCGTCTACAAAATTATTCCTGTATGTCAGCCCACCCATCTATACAATGTACCTTTACATTGGCCCATTCGTCTACAGAATGATTCCTATACGTCGGCCCACCCATCTATATAATAATGATTGCCTCTCATCTCCCTTCAGCCTAGCTGTCTATAATATACATGTCCATCCTACTGTACATATTCCCCAGATGGCCCACCCATCTCCCTCGGTAAAAATATTTAGCCTGGCCCATCCGACATCATCAAGCATATATATAACATTGGCATAGATGGGCCCACCCGTCTCCATTGGAAATAATATTCCCCCCAGCCCATCTGTCTCCATCGGGGATATACATCGCATCGGCCCATAGTCCGCTGGCCTGTCTTATATGGGATATTATGTAGGTCGGGTGACCCATATAATATGGAATTTGTCACTGAAGGGGCTCATCAGCCTTGCTGCCAATGTTAGTCCTACTTCCTCCGCTTTGAATACTGTATGCTCATCCTTGGTCCCTAGAAAGTAGCATAGTACATGTGGAGTTGCACCAGCTCGAAACAAGATTGCCGATGCGCCAATCTTGTCATGATGGCCCGAGCTGTCACAATAAACCTGTATCATTTCAGTTAGTTGTTCATGTATTATGGTGGCCCCTTCTCTCGAGGGTGATATTAGTTTTGAATGGATTTGAGGTAGTGGAGGGGAGTCTCGCAGGAATTAATGATTCAATGTTGTCTGGTATAACAGAGAAGAGGTGAGTGAGTTTATGCAAGGAAGAGTAGTGAGTTGCTGGGTGGGCGGAGAGGTGTACTATGGCTCTGTAACATATATTATGCAGGGCGAGAGATATGGGGAGAATGTTAGTGTGTACTTTGAGGACGTCCCCTGCGACGGTCCTCATAGCTCCAGTCATGGCTATGGTTACGAGTCTTTGGATGGACACCAGCTGTTTGGCTACTCCCAGAGATCCCCATTGCAGGATGTCTGAGTTCTCCTTGAAGGATGGAGAGAACCAGAGGTTGGTGGCATATGTCATCTTTGGTATTGCAACTGCTTGGTATAGTTGACACATAAGGGGTAGAGGGATACCTTTGGCCATGGTTGAGAGACAACAAATCTGACAAACATATGCTGTTCCCTTGCCTACAGCATTGTCGACTTGAGTGGACCAGCAAAGCTCTTGATCTAGAATGACCCCTAGGAAGTGGTGAGTTGTTGAGGGATGGATGATCGAGCCTTGAATGTTCATGTCGGGACGACTTCTGCCTCTGTTCATAGAGAAGTCCATCAGTGCAAATTTGTTAGTCTCAAATCATGAGTTATGGTCATGTGACTATTCAAATCCTCCGCCAGGGTGTTCTAGCATGTCTGTTAGCATATTGTGCGTTGTTTTGAAGTCGTGCGCTTTTGCGACAAATGCTGCATCGTCCACAAACACTAGGGTTAGCTCCTTGAGGGTCTCTCGACCTTGCTGTGGCCGTGCGACTTCCACCAGATCAGAGTTGTAAATAATATCTAAAATCATGGACAGGGGGTCACCCTGTCCTATACCGTTAGTGATCGGGATCCAGTCTCATCAAAGCGAAGCTGCGTGAAGTGGTCCGTCAGTACACGTTTAGTAAAGTCAACCAGTTCTCGGGGGATGCAATGCATCCGCATGTTATGGAGGAGGTGGTGAGTGACTGCATTGGGGAAGGCCCCTTCAATGTCCAGGAAAAGGTCCAGATGCCACCCGGTGGGAGTGGGTTTGTGAATGTTGGGGTGCAGGGTAGGAGATTGGAAGAGAGCGTGGGGGTTGGTTAACGTGTGTCCAGGGGAGTTCTGTTGGAAAGTAATGCATGGTGTTCTCTGGGAATTTCTCAGTCATCAGTTTGCAACACCTAATGAATTATGGGCAGCAGCAATTCCAGCTTGCATGATGATTGGCGGAGTGGGGGTCTGCTATATAGATGAGGGCAAAGGCCTTGCACTGTTCCAGAGATCTGCGCTGGGGAGGTTTGATCCAGCAAATGGATGTGATTGAGTTTGTCAGGAGGCTATTGTCCAGTTCTATTCTTCTGAGGAGAAGCTCATCATTGATCTGAAGCTGTATGGGAAGATATTCAGCGACTATAGGGAATGTGCGAATGCAGAACAATATATCATGATCAAATTGTCTTTTCATTGCTTCCTTGCTTGTGGGTTGACAAAGTCAGTCTGCCAGAGTTTCCGAGTCTAGTTCAATTATGAGTCCGCCATTGTGGAGTGCTAGTACAAACATGACATCTCCAGCTGGGGTGTCATGTGCCTGGATGTTGGTTAGTACCATTTTCACCTTATTGACAATTTCGATGTGTGGAGTTTCTGGGGGGAAGAGGTTATTTCCTGGCATGGGATCTAGGAGTATCTGGTGTGCACGTATGGCTGCTCATTCTATAGCCTTGTCTACTGATGGAGGCATGTTAGTTGCGACGATAGAACTATAAGATTGGCGGTGGTTGAATGCGGGTTCCACAGTGTTCATATCATCAGATGGGGGCATGGATTGGGAGAGTAGTTGGGTTGATAGGTTGTTGAGGCAGTCTTGAGTGGTGTCCAGGGATGGGGAGAGAAGTTCAATGGTGTTCTGGCATTCTGCTACTGATGTATGGAGCTCGTCGGCTGCTGTTTCAATTTGGTCGGCTGAAATTTGTAGGCTGTCGTCCATTTCGTCTCTGTCATTTACCAATGCTTTGCGTACTGCCTCAGCACACTCCAGGGTGTCAGAAAGTTGATCAGAAGTGGTTAGCAGCTTTGCCATTTGTGGTGCAATGGCCCTCACAACATGGTCAATGATATGGGGAGTAAGTGTGTCCGTCAATTGCCTTGCTATCTCATTGGCTGTCTTGCAGATGGAATGCTTTTTGAGGATGAAGGTGACTGCATGTATAACTGAGATGACTAGGAGAGGTGTGGTGTCTCACATCTGGGTGATCTGAAAAAGAACAGAGATCACATGAGCAATAGTGTAGGGTTCATCAAGAAGGCTAAGAAGGTTTTTTGCAAGGAACTTCTCTGCGGAGTTGTAGTCGTTCACTGCATTGGGCAACAATTTGATATTGTTTTGAGGTAGAGGCATTTTGACTGAGTTCCTTGTGGCTGTGCCTACAGTGGGAGGAGGGATGGTTGAGCTGGGTCTGCTTTGTGCTCCCTTTGGTGCAGGCATTGAGGGAGGATTATTAGTATCTATATCTATATCTATGTTTTTGTGAGTTTTAATAAAGGTTCAGAGGAATACTAGGATGCCTGTGGGCGTCTTTCACGCTGTTGAGTGTGATGTTTGGAAGTTTGATTTCCGGGGTCCTAGTTGGGGTGCCACTTGGTGTAGGTCCAAGAAGTGATACTGTGTTTGTTAATGATGGCACCGGCAGGTCACTTGGCATCAAAGGCGAGTACTCCTAATTGTGCTATTGGCTTGTACTCAGTGGATACTCAGGATATCAAATTTTGCAAGGCCATGTTCTATTCTTGATCCCTCCCAAAGCGATCACAAAACTTTTCCATCCACATTCCAACCTCCGAGACATCTTGCATACGTTGAATGGTTCTCTGCCTTTCATATACCTGACTGAAATCATGGCTTGCACAAGGTCTCACATGTCATCAAAAATGGAGAACAAATGGCCAGCATTATACCAATCAGCAACATTCATTGTAGTGCCTATTTGATTCACAATTCAGCCCTGTAGCTCCTCATGAATGGAGTTCTGCTAATGTTCTTGACAAGTGTTCATCATTTTATGTAAATACATACTTAGATCAATATAGTTTTGTGACACTGCACTAGTTGCCAATAATTATCATTAGCTTGTACTATGCTATCATTCTGAGAGCTAATTTTTCATAATTGTCGAAATTGCACTAAAATGATCTAATTTGCTCAAGTTTATGTCGGAGGATTTTCCTGATGCTCGTATTAATGTATTTTTTGTATAGTGCTAATATGTTTGTATGTTTCAGACCAGAAAGCTGTAGTGATAATCACCATATGCCTGCAAAGCATGAATGAAAGATGCAACTGCTTACAGGGCTGGATGGGCTTTTTTATGAAATCACCATGTGTTCCCAATAGTGGTACTCAAAATATGTTTTGAAAACATGCTTAACAGACTTTGAACTCTGGGCTAAAGTTGGTTTCAACTCACTCAAAACATGCTTGGCTCATGTGGGGATTTTTCAAAGCCTATGTTCATAGGGAAAATTTGTACATAGAGTAAAAAAAAGCAACCCATAGTAGATATACATCACATTTCAAATGTCAGCATTCATAAAAAGAGAGTCCACATGAGAATGAAATCAGCTGTAGGTAGTGAATGCTGGAGGGACTAAATAGGTGCTGAGGGGAGAAGGACACATGAAAAAGATCTGGGTGAATCTACAGAGATGTCAGGTAAAGTGCTCAGTAAGTTTCTTACACTCCAACTTCATGAAGCAGTACATAATGCCAGTATGGATAGAGCATGCTGTGACTTGATGAAACCAGCAATGACTTGAACCACCTTCTTTTTCATGGACGGTTTAGGCTGTACTGCATAGTACAGGTTGGGGCAGTTGAAAGACTGCATCATGCATAAGGGGTTACATAGACCTAAGTGTGCCTCAAGTCAGCCAGATTAGAATGAGTGCAGCCTATCAGTAAATCACAAATTTCTCCACAGACATCAACATTTTCAACAGTTCTCAAAGTAACCCACAGAGGCACAGTGTTCACAGCAAATTTCTCCCATGTATCAACACTTTTCTACACTTCCTCACACTTCCCCACAGAGGCACTACACTCACAGGACATACAGCCTCAGTGTCTATTAGTAAGATACTATTATACTAGTTACTAGTAGTCATGAGTGCTAATAGGCCCAAGTATTACTTCAACTCATAATCCTAAAAGTACTTGGAATTAAAATTTAAAGTCACAATTTGAAGCATCCACCAAGTCAACATCAGCAAAAACACAAACTGCTATATAGCACTATGGCACCTACATAGCACGTGTTGTCAGGTTGCAACCCCCCCTTCAATGTAGCACTATATTGCATGCTGTGGCTCATAGGAAAACACAATTGTAGTGCTATATATTGTCTTGTAGTTCATCATGTTTGAGGTCATAGACTCAAAAAATCATATTAACCAAAACACTACTAGTAATTATTCATTGTTGCACATTAGCTCCTCTCTATCCTGGACATCACTCTTATACTCATCCTCAGTCACATTCCCACCACCAGTACTACTACCCTCCTGAAAATCCCCCTCGCTGCAATATTCAGTCCTGTTGTAAAGCATGAAGGCCTCAAATCGCATTGATGGTGGATTTAGGCTGAAAGATATTTTGGGGTCCGGTTCATATGGTATGTTCATATGATATTGATTCATATTCAGGTTTTTATTGAACATACATTAATGTTACTAGCTGTTGTGTACTGTGCACAGAACTTCCTCAATGATGACATTGTTGCTATCAAACTCGAGCCAGTCACTAATAATACATCTTCTGTGGAGTGTGAGCACAATATTCTAAAGCAACTTGAAGGTGGAGTTGGGATCCCCTGTGCCCTTTGGTTTGGCTGGGAGTCAACACACTATGCCTTGGCTCTCGACCTCCTTGGGACGTCACTACATGATCTCTTCCTCGCATCCAACCACAAATTTAGCCTCCACACTGTTGTTAATTTAGGAGACCAGCTGATACCGTGGTCAAATTTGTTGTGGGCTACTGCAGATACTAACCTATTTTCCAGCTGTCGCATCTCAAGTACATTCACTCACACGACTTCATTCATAGGGATATCAAACCGCATAACATTTTGGTGGACAATTCAAGGCAAACTGTCTACATCATTGACTTCGGTACTGCCAAGAAGTACTGGAGTAATGCAATGAAATCCCACATCCCATTTCACCAAGGTCGACATCTTACAGGCACACCCACCTTCACTTCAATCAACAATCACTTGGGATTGGAGCCAGGTCGCAGTGACGATCTCGAATCACTTGCTTACATGTTGATATATTTCTTGCATGGCTCCCTTCCATGGCTGAATAGTGACCATGAGAGGCCACCCAGCTCTGTGATACTCGAGTGCAAAGTGGATACCACCATTGCTGATCTATGTGGTGGAATTCCTGCTGCATTTGCAAATATCCTTGTCTACTCATGCTCTCTTTCATTCTCAGAGGATCCTGATTATGACCATCTTCGTTCTTTACTTCACAATCTTCATACTGCAGGGCCCACACCAGCTACACACTCCCTGAATTTCAATTGTCACATTGCTCCTTCCCCTCAATGTCCTCAAGTCTCTGAATCAGTGCCCCTATGTCTGCTGAAGGTGCCTCCTCATAGATCAACCCGTGTGTAAGTAGTTTGATTTATCCTTACACATCACACTCATGATTTATGAACTCATTGTTTGCAAGGTTACGCCCACACGATGGTACCCTAATGCCTTGCGAAGTGGTTGTTCCAACTGATTGTCCCTTGGTTGAAGCCACTTACCTTCCACATCATCCTTCTGGTCTGTATTGACCAATGCACCGCTTATAGGACATTGACAAGTATAAGCATCAAATGGCATGCCTGGGACTGCTTGTCCATCAAGGAGCCTGTTGATGCACATATTTCTCGGTGTAGAAAGCTGATTTCCGCTGGGCTCAGCAGAAATCGTACTACCTAGACAACAAATATTTAGGTAGATCTTAGCACGACCTAGTCTGCTATACTGATCATCTTATCAGCAATTGGAATTTCTGGGTGATGGTGAGCAAACTCGATACCTCACTTCTGAGCCAGTAACTGATGATCTGCTAAGCTGTCATTGACCTTGTCGTCATGAAGTATTTGTTCAACAAGTTCCCTGAAGCCACCTCAGGTCAACTATCAGCTGCTTGCTCGTGAGCTGTATGCGGGCCAACCCTAGCCTCTGTTGCTGTGAGATGGCTCAGGCTTCACAAACATCTGCTTATCATATATACAAGTTTCATATTGAGCTTTATCTCGAGGAGTCTGAGAAGCAGAAATGGCCAATTGGCATACATCCTGTAGGAACCTGCCTTAGTGAAGGCTGGACCTTAACCAAGATTTTGGAACGACTCAAAAATCCCACTTGCACAATTGAGATGCTCGGCCCTCCCCCTAGTTGCAGCGATGGTAGTTTGAGGCCCGCTGTCAGGATGGCAGTTTCAGAGCGTGGCTTGCCAAACTTCTCCATCGAGGAGATGTATAGACACATGGTGAAGTTTATCATAGCTGATGACCAAGTGAGTACTGTCCACCATTTATGTACTCTTGTTAACGACCATCTCTAGCCAATCAGCATTGTTGAGTGTCCCGAGTTCTGCCAGCTGCTCCGCCTCTTGCAGCAAGACCTAAAGGAGTCTGATATTCCCCATCGTTCAAAGTTCTGGCAACTAATTATTGAAGCTTGGAATGAATACTTTACAGCCATCAAACTTGACCTTGCTGTAAGTGTACAACTACCAATTGCATATAGTTTTTCATATTTTGCAGACCGCCCAAGGTCGAATTTCATTCACATCTGATATCTGGTCTGATTCTAAGCTTCATCCCTTCCTTGCCTTGATTGCGCATTGGATTGCAAAAGATAGCAAGAATGCAACACTTGTTTTGAAATGTCGATTCCACAAGATATGACATGGATGAATGAAAATTGGTCAGCCCCGTAGATCACAGAGGCTAAAAAGTATATTCTCAAACTGGTATGTCTTCCCGATGGTAACAACAGCAAAATGCAGGCTGATATGTCCCACAGATGCAGAACAAGAGAGCGACAAATGTCTCTGCACCGTCCAGTCAGTTAATTCATCAGCCACATCCTGCAACATTAGGCTCAACAATCTATGGACTTCCTGAGATAAATATGCTGCCGCATTGCCAGGGTGGCCCCCAATCAGTCAAAGATGAGTTCAATGCTTATAGTATGGGTGTCCTTAGCCCCACAGGTACAGATATACTATCTTTTTGGATGGTAATATCCTTTGTCTCTTGTAACAGGTTTTATTGATGACGAGGCATTAATGGTGGGCTAGGTTTTGAAACCCATGTTTCCGATGCTCTACAAACTCACAATGGACTTTCTGCCAATTCAAGCCTCTGCCGTTCCATGTGAGCACATCTTCTTCTCCAGCAGTGACACATTTATTAAGAAGCGCAATCATCTCAGCTCATACTTGATGGAAGTCCTACAGATTGTCAAGTTCTCGCTGAAAAAAGACCAACTTCACTTTACCAAGAGTTGGGCAGCATCTCAGAATGACATGGAGTATCACTTGATGTATGTCACGGGCTCTTTGAGCCATGAAGATCTCTTGACATCTGGCTCTGATGATCTACTGATATCTGCCGTTAGTGGCAGTTATAATTTTGAGGCCCTTCTCAGAGTCATCACAGAGGATGAATGTGATGATGTTCTAGATGATATTCCACACTTGTGTCTTTTCATCTCTTAATTCTTGCCTGTTTACTGCTACTTTTACTATGCCTGTCATCCTATTCACACCACTGCTGCATTTGTCATTAAACTGACCTTTGACTAGTGATTTATTCATTCTCTCAGCTTTCTCACTCTGACTCACTGGATGCTGACCTGCTTGACTCTGCATTCGTCACTCCTTTGCAGCTTGACTGATGTATTTGTCATGAAGCTTGTGTCCTTTGCATGATCACTCCAAACAGCTGATGTTCCCATGATGATCATTGAATATGTATAGTTTACTGACTTTCATTCTGTTCATTAGAGGATACCATGTGCCTGGCACTCACAAACATGCCCTGGCAGATATTCAGATGAACATCCACGAGCAGCACCTCCATATTCACTGTTTGCAGGTTGTGAGTGTGTTTGATCATCCTTTAAGCTCAAGCATTGCTAATTGACATTGTTTCCCATCATTCACAGATTTGATTGTCCTTCAAGCGCAGGCATTGCTAATCAACATTGTTCCCATCATTTGCAGCTTGTAAGTGGAATGATCATATTTCAAGCTTGAACATAGCTGATTGATGTCGTTCCCCACCGTTCACAGTGTATCTCCTTCAATCCTCCATGCTCATTTTGCATTTACATTTTCTTCCTCTTCCACATCGCCAAAATTCATATGTACTATCCTTAGACACCTCACATCTTCTGTAGACTGATCCACTCACTCATTCTGTTGGATCCTAAATCACAGTACTTTTGCCAATGCAATCCATAACCTCAATGGCTACCTTGACACATGCACCAAGGTCACTTCCCACTCTCGTGTCTGTGAACCTCTCACCACCCTCTATGTCTCTGCAGTTGGCACCCTCGCCGCCACCTGCCTTGTTTTGTTTATGGTGATACGGTCCTAATTTATTTATGGACTTAACACATGTTCAAATGTCACAAAGGTACAATGTACCTTATTATATGTGAAGGATCTTGGGACTTCAAAAGGACACACTGGATGCATGGCAATGCACGTTATGTTGGACTTTGTTTACTATGCCCAGTTGCAGTCATACACAGAACATATGCTGAGCCACATGCAAGCTGCACTCGCATCATTCCATTCCAATAAGGAAGTGTTCGTCGAGCTGGGAGTGCATGAGCACTTTAACATTCCAAAGATCCATTCAATGATCCACTACACTGAGTCTATATGTTTGTTTGGGACTGCAGATAGATTCAATACTGAGCTACTATCTCTCCAAGACTTGCCACTTTCCAAACACACCAATTCAACACTTGATTGAACACCCACTGGGTGTGGGATCTATCTTTTCTGCCGGAAAAACTGTAAACTTTTTGAAGGAAAAGGTCAAAATTTATCTGGCATTTAATCTGCCTAAAAATGATGAAACAAGATCATAATGTTCTTGTAAATTTCCAATGGAGAAAACTGTAAACAAATAAAAATTTTGTGGTTTCAATTTCTTCATGATATTTCACCTTTGTGACACAACAAAATACTATACAAATTAGAAGCAACATGGGGTATGATTTGTTTTGAAAAAGTGTATCAGAAAAATTGAATAGAGAAATCAAATCTTTTTGTATCATGTGTTTCATGGAAAAAAGCAGAGAAAATCAGGACCACAGAACCATTTAAATTTTTCCCAATATTGTCAGGAAAGAAAATGAAAACAAGATTGTGACCTTCTGTCACAATGAATATAATGTTTTATCAATGGCAATACTGGGGACAAATTGAGAGCCAAATTTCTACATTTGTCTCATATTTAGACATGAGAAAAACAAAAAAGAAATTGAACAAAACAAATCATGAATGTGGTTTCCAATATGTCCAGAGTTTGTTTGCAATACAAAATAAGAAAAAATTGAAAAAAAAAAATAGGAACAGAGGGTTTGGGAATGATGAATGGTCCACTGACTGGTCAAATTTGCAATGTCCAATATCAATGTTTAATGTTCAATGTTCAATGTCTAAGTCCAGTGTCAAATGTCCAAGTCAAATGTCTCACATCCGAGTCCAATGCCCACTATCCAATGCCCAATGTCCAAATCCAATGTCTGAGGTCAATCTCCAATGTCTGAGTCCAATGTCCAATGTCCAATGTCCAAATCCAATGTCCAAAGTCAATGTCCAATGTCCCCGTTCAATGTCCCAGTTCAATGTTCCAACTCATATTTTGATGTCGAAGTCAAAAGTTTCGCTTGCAAATAGTGGCTCTCTACTTCCATAAGTGCAATGGATCCGAAGCGGTTTGGGTAATGTTTTCCATCTTTGCCGATTTGGAGAAGGATGAACCCTACAGCAATGTTAGAGGTATCAATGGCGAGAATGACTTCGCAACCACATTCATAGTCAATCGGGCAGAGTGCGGGGGACTCTAATATTAAGTCCTTGAGCGTCTGCATTGCTTCCTGCTGTTCCGATTCCCATACAAATAGTGCATTCTTGCGCATAAGGTTGACAAGAGGTCAGGTGATCTTGGAAATTTTTTTAATGAAGATGTGGAGGATGCTGCATGTTCTGAGGAAGCCCCGCACTTGCGTGACATTGCTACACTTAGGCCAATCTCGGATCTTCTGCACTTTGGATTCTCCTGGAACTCTGCCTTCAAATGTGCATTTATGACCAACGATGATAGCGGTCAGTGCAGCTAGAATGAACTTAGTAGCAGATACGGTAACACCAACATTTTCGAGTCTCTGGAGTATGTGGTTGGTCACCCCATAATGCTTCCATATGAACTGGCAAATGCCTTGGTTCTCTGGAATAGTCTTGGATGAGTCATCAACTCACTGATATTGGGTTTCCACCAATTTGACTGGGACATTGTCAATAAATGGAAAAGTATACTCTGGTATCTCATGCTGCACAATGAACACTGTAATAATGGTTGCAGCGCTGGGCTTGGAACCAGTCAATCTAACACCTATGTCCCATACCATTCCTCGACCTCCCTTAACCTTCCAAAGGCCGTGCATACTTGTCCGAACCTTCCACAGGCAGTTCTTGCATTCTGAGGCCTGTCTGAACCTCGTGAGTTACCATACCATGTCCTATCCTCATCCTTTTGACTTCACTGGTGCATTTTCCTTTATTCTATCTATATTTTGACTATGTCTTAGTGCTACACAGATAAATCTCATCAGCATCCTGTCGGGAGCCTTGGAATACGTATAAACAGTACACATTGCAGCTTATTACATAGGTTTGGACTTGCTTATCTCGCTACTAGTTTTGCCTCAGATTTCGGTCTCTCACGGAAGTAGGATATAATCTTACTCGCTGACTACTGATACTGCACTTCACTTCCCATACTTCAAGTCGTAATTAGTAGAGTCACCTTGGTATATTTGTAACTGCACAATTGATCTTTTGTTCATTCAGAATGATTGTTTGGCTAGACTGATGCCAATTCTGCACCTCGTTTATCCTTGAGTTCTGATAGATTAGCGTCATTCCGGACTTTGGACCCTTTGCAGAGTCTTATATTATTCAACACATCGACACACCGACATATATTGACCTTCGGACAATTCTTGCAAGCCTCGGAAGACATTGCGCTACTTTGGACAACACTTTCGCAGCTTCGGACGACCTTTGGTCGCATCGGACAAGTATCTTGGTACTTCGGACGTAGTCTCAGAACTTTGGATGAGCATTAGAAAGGTTTACTTCCAATATCTTGTCTACTCTCTGACTGTATAAGACTTCCCTTGCATTATCAAGGTAGTTCTTTAGGTTGTCTTTTATGACAAAGCATACTCACATCTCTCAGGACTAGGGACTCACATTCTGTAGAGTCCAGCCCAGGATTACTCTTTACAATGCTGTATCTCCTTGGTATACCTGGACTGCGTTAGCATGTCCTTGCGGCAACGTGGTTAACCAGTGAGGTCCGAGTGGGGTCCCAAAGGTCGTTAGGTCATGTGCGTCTTTGTGTAATGCTTGCTGATCATAACCTGAGTACAGATCCATCATACCATATACTGCATATCCTGCAAAGGACTCGGCAAGGTACTCAATGAACGGTGGGACTGAGGAGTCTCGTATGGTCACCGTGCTGAGCGGCTGCAAGTTGTGAATTAGACGTAGGGACTTTCCATTGAACTAACCCTAATGATGCTGTGAGTTGGTACTGCAAACCTAGGTGGTATGGACTGAAGTGTTACATGTTGCAAGCCTGTAATTATGTGAATCTCTACACTGTCTTTCTTGACTATGCAGAACCAGCGTGAATGGTATGCAGCAGTAGATGGTCCATAGATTCCGGAGTCAGTCTTCTCCTTAATGATTCAGATAACTTTGCCGATGGTTGCCAGGGGAATAGGGATGTTGTGCTGAGACCATGGGGTATGCGGAATTGTCGGAATTTTGTATGACGGAAAATAAGTTTCATTGAGACGTCCACATTTGCTCGTGTCCCGGGTGAAAGCCATTTCATGTACTCTAACGAGCCAATGTACAAGCTTCAGTTCTTCGGGCCATAATCAATTTGCCGGGTCTAAGTCTAGGTTGTCGGATCTCTCTTGCATGTAGCGGATGCCCAGAACGAAGTTGGGCAGAAGGAATGGCAGTGTAGGCATGCTGGCCTGTGTGCCAGCTATCAAGCACAGCTGTGAATAATAAATGGCAAGTTAGTACTGTAAAGCACAAATCAAAAAAAAACATACTACAAGTGGTTGAAAATTAATAGTAGCACTGCCTTTGACCACTTGCAGCTGCAGTCTGCAAGTAGCCAAAGGACAGTATACTTGCATTGCTGCTTGCCTCATGGCTTATTACATAGGTTCGGACTTGCTTATCTCACTACTAGTTTCACCTATGGATTCCAGTCTCTCATGGAAGTAGGATATAA
Organism: Suillus bovinus; assembly: GCF_016758785.1. Classification (NCBI taxonomy): domain Eukaryota; kingdom Fungi; phylum Basidiomycota; class Agaricomycetes; order Boletales; family Suillaceae; genus Suillus; species Suillus bovinus. The sequence goes on along the minus strand of NW_024542146.1, from coordinate 23,523 downwards.
TCTCGCTCGCTGGCTACTGATACTACACTTCACTTCCTGTACTTCGAGTTGTAATTAGTAGAGTCACCTTGGTATATTTGTAACTGCGCAATCGATCTTTTGTTCATTGAGAACGATTGTTTGGCTAGACTGCTGCCAATTCTGCACTTCATTTATTCTTGAGTTCCGGTAGATTAGTGTCAGTTCCGAACTTTGGACATTTTGCAAAGTCTTATATTATTCGACACATCAACACACCTACACATTCTGACCTTTGGACAGCTCTCGCAAACCTCAGAGGGCATCGCGCTACTCCGGACATCACTTTCACAGCTTCGGACGACCTTTGGTCGCATCAGACAAGTATCTCGGTACTTTGGATGAACATTAGAGGTTTACTTCCCTATATCTTGTCTAATCTCTGACTTCAAGGTAGATTTTAGGTTGTCTCTTGAGACAAAGCACACTTGCATCTCTCAGGACTTGGGACTCATATTCTGTAGAGCCCAGCCTAGATTTACTCTTTACAACACTCTCCCTCATCATGGCCCACACCAAGAATACTGCCAAGAAATGTACTGGTGGCTCAGTGCCACACATCCTCCTCAAGATCTCAAGAGTGCATCTTTCTGGAGGAGACCACCAGAAAATGAAGATGGGGGCCCTTGATTTCATACCACTACCATGGACGAAATTCCCATGCAAAGTTGTTGCAGGCAAGGTAGAGCCGTCACAGCTCATAGTACCAACTGGCCATGAATCATATAAACACTTTAGAAATGAAACCAAACTGAACTCACCAATACTACATAGTCTGAAACCCAGCCCATATAACCACCTCAACGCAAGTAAACTCCCCACATACCCACACTCAACCAAGTACAACACCCAAAGAAAACCAGAACGAGGCAGTCAAACTATCCAAACACCAGCCATACGTCAAACTACAACATATGAGACGAAAGACCACACACAACCTCAGAAGGAAAACTGAAAACTGAAAACCGAAAACAAATATCACCGTCCCAATCACCCAACCAGACCACACCCATCACGCACATGTAAACTAAACAAATAATAAAGTGCATGGAACACGAAATACCCGACAAAATACAACAGCCCAAGTACATGTACCGCCTACTGAACACAACGAGTGTGATAAGAACACCTACCTTCCCTCATCCCACAACAGCATATGCAACTGAGACACATGTAAGCCAGCCCCCACCCAAACACCCTGATAAACGAATGAACCTAAGCCAAAAAAGAGAACACAGCCTACCTCAAACTACCATAATGAAGCCATAAGGTAACACCCCTCATCCAAAAACCCCAGTATAAAAGACCCTCCCCCCCTACCAGCAGTAATCCCCAACCTGCTCACAAAGATGAAGGACATATCCAGCATCAAAACTGCGAACCTCAATGCCTGCCCCTCTCCTATGGGCATCCGCCAGTCTCTTCACAGACATCAGCAAACAGGCTCACAATTCTTCCTGCCCAATGTCCTAACAGATGAAGGGGACTGCACCGCAGAGGGACTATCCCCCCCCCTGATACCCCATCACCATCCCCCCACCCTCAGAACCTGAGAAGAACGAGACAACCCCAACCACCAACTCCCTCACCCTCACAAAGGACTTAGAGGTAGAGATGCCCTTCGATACCCACCCCCAAACCCCTGCGCAGACCCCCACCCCCACGGAAGATGAAGCAATGACAGACCTACTCATCTCCACACCCAACCTAACCCCAGCTCGTACCCAACCTCCTGCAACCTCACAAGCATCCGAGGAAGACCTTCTCCGAGCTTACTTAGTGGTCACAGAGACGAATCACTCCATCATTAAGTCCAACGGCATCAACTCACTCACGGTCATCCCCCAATTCACACCCACCCCAATCGGTGGCTTCCCCCATATTCACTTGGCCCATGCAGCACAGCTATTCGATTTCCAAGTGGCAAAAGTCATCACCACATGGCTCAAGGTACCCCACCCCAAGATCCTTGTGAGGGTCTTTGACCACGATAGGAAAAACCCCTCTGTTAAAGGCCCAATACTAGTTGAATGCCTACGCATAGCGGTAGCTGAGATTGCTCACTTCGTCCACCAAGACAACCAAGAAGTGAAAGTCTCCCCACCCTGCCCTGAATTCAAAGTCAACTCCCCTCCACTACTCCTCTTCTGCATCCACAGCTTCTCGACCACAGACATAGCAACCATCAGAACAGCCGTCTATGAAGCATGGTTGGACGACGTCACCAGATGGGACATCTGTGACATCCTATCCGAAGGGGATTTCCCCGAAGACAAAGTCCACACCACAGCGTGGGACTTCATCAGATCACTATGGATAGAGCGCCTCGACTTCAAGGTCAGCAGAGGCATCCTCCTCCCACATTACAATGTGTTCGCGATCAGTCCCACCAATAATCCCTTGGTCTGGACGAAGCTAAGAGCCTACCTTCACTCCCTAACCTACCCATCTGAACTTGAAGGAAACAGCATGGCAGTCAACTTCATGCCCTGCCCCCTCTGCCACTCAATTGCCCACCCCCATGGCCTCTGCCTGTTCCCAAACATTCCACTTTGGAACAGACCCAAACACAACACGACCGTGAGACACAACAATACGAGCCAAAGAGGTAGAGGCAAAGGGAGGAGAGCCCCCACCCGAGAACTCTCTTACTAGCTGACGCACATACTTGCCACCCCGCCCTCGTGATACTATAGCTAACATGCACATACACATACATCATGTAACTACGTACTCGAATAAACCCCCCTCACCAAAAAAAAAACCTAAATGATGCAAAAGTGTGCACAACCCTGACAGCAGCCACAAACCACATCATTTGGATCTACAGGGCTAGATCCAACTAACCCCTACACCTGTGGCCCAAATTTACTGATCGTGGAAGCAAGACAGGAAAGCCAAAGGAGCCCTAACGGCGTAAGCCAAAAACGGAGGCCTATTCAGGCCAAGGATTAGCCATGCTGAGAAGCTGAAGTAACCGCAGAAGACTCAATGAGTACAGGACTCGTTTTTTCAGATAGTGCGAACATCTATCCACTGTGGATGCCCAGGATATGACAGCCCTCGCCTCTCAATGGTCGTTCAGATGGCGTAGTAGTTCGACCACTCAGCAAACTTACAATCAAAACTCACTTTACAGTTCTTTTCCCGGCTTTGGTTCAAGCCTCCTGAGCAGCAGAGGGGAAAGCCCTCAAACCGCCAGGGCCAACCCAGATGATGCTACACAGGAGATTGGAGGCAGACCCCCAGCTCCAATGCCACACCAGGCAGACAACAACAATAGAGACACACCTCACATCAGAAAGAAAAAGAAAACGAGAGCTAACATTCTCCTCGCTACTCTGAACATGAAGGACCGTGCATCCCCCCAACTAAAGAACAGTGAAATATCAAAATGGTCAACAATCCAACACATTATGAGAGAGAAAATAGGCATACTATGCGTCCAAGAAACGCACCTACTGCCTGAACACAAAACACAAATAAGTGAACTATACTCACAAAGACTCAAAGTTATAAACTCGAGAGACCCACACCACACAGGTAATTCAGCAGGGGTAGCAGTAGTGCTCAACACTGAAATCTTCAACACGAATGAACTAGAAATGACAGTAATCATCCCCGGCAGAGCCTTGGCACTTAAAACAAAATGGCATAACACACACCTGACCATCGCCAACATATACACCCCAAACAACCACACACAACACACTGAGTTCTGGAACAAAATATCAAGAACCTGGCAAGAAAAATGTCTACCCAATCCAGACTTCATGATGGGAGACTTTAATATAACGGAAGACGCACTTGATTGGGCCCCAGCCCGCCCTGAAAATGAACAGGCACTAGACGCCCTCCGAGACCTAAGATTCCAGATCAATGTACAAGACACCTGGTGAATCAACAACCCATCATCACATCTCTTCACATTTTACAGTAATACAAACTCACATTCACGCCTAGACCACATATACACATCGCCAAACCATGAACACAACATATTTGGATGGGACTCGTGCACCTCGGCCATACCGACAGACCACAGAATGGTCCTCGTAAGATTCGCTCCATCAGACACACCTTTTGTTGGAAAAGGCCGCTGGTCCTGGCCAATAAGCCTGATAAACGATCAAAAACTCATTGAGAACATCAGCAAAGCCGGAAAACAAATACAACAAATTCGAAGATCACACTCAGAAAACCCACAACAAACTTGGGAGGAATTTAAATCACAAACCTGTCAGCTCGCAAAAATAACAGCAAAAGAACACCTGAATAAAATCAGAACAAGAACTAAACAACTTGAAAATGACCTACGAAGAACGGTAGCAAACAACGACATAGACAGCAATGAAAACACCCGAAGACAAAAAGCCTGGATTGAAAGTGAGATAAACCACCTAGAACACAAGAAAAGAAACAACTACACTCGCAAGCGAAATGGGCAGTGAAGGGCGAAACCATGAGCAAATACTGGTCGAGAATCAACAATAGTAAGACACCTCGCAACATAATATAAAAACTAAAGATACCCAACCAAAACCGATTTGCCTCCTGTTCCGACCAGATGGCTGAAATAGCACGATCTCACCACAAGAACCTACAAAAAGACAACATGTCCAAACAAGAAGCAGAAATAAGGCAAACTGAAATACAAAACACAATGAGCAAGATCCCGCAATCCCAGAAACTATGGAACGACAACTCACTACTACACAACCTCCTAAAAGAAAACCATATCCATGAAGCCTTGTATGCCTCAAAAGCAGGTAGTGCCGCTGGAATAGATGGAATCCCATACGAGATCTGGAAAAACCTACATGAAAAACACATCAACGATCAAAAGAAAGAACTACCTAGCTTTAACATAATCAAAACTCTCACACTAGTAATAAACGACATCCAGGAACATGGTGTCGATGACAATACAGACTTCACCCTGGGATGGATGTGCCCCATCTATAAGAAAAAGAGCGCACAGAAATAGAGAACTACAGACCGATCACCCTGCTGAACACCAACTATAAGATCCTCACGAAAGCACTAGCCATGCAATTAGCACGAGAAGTACACTCACTGATTCACTCCGACCAAAGCGGCTTCATACCTAAATGCTCCATTTTCGACCCCATACACCTGGCAAGACTAATGATTGAATATCCAGACATTGCTGAGGAAAACGGTGTCCTAATTGCGCTCGATCAAGAAAAAGCATATCACAAAATAAAACACGACTACCTAATAACAACCCTCGAAGCCTTCCAGCTCCCGCAAACCTTCATCACGACGGTCAAGGCCCTATATAAAAACACACACACTAAGGTGGCAATAAACAGCATACTAAGCGCCCCATTCCAAGTCACCAGAGGGGTACGCCAAGGCGACCCCCTCTCATGCCTCCTCTTCGACCTTGCAATTGAACCATTAGCATGCACCCTATGAAACTAAGAAAAACTCACAGGCTACAACATACTGGGACCAACAGACAAAATAATAGTAAACCTATACGCCGATGACACCACCATATATCTAAATGAGACGGACAAATATAGTGACCTAGAAACAATACTATTAAAGTGGTGTTGCGCATCTGGAGCAAAATTCAACCTCAAAAAAACCGAAATAATACCAATAGGATCAAAAACGCACCACGACAGAGTAATACAAACATGGCAACCAAACCACCTCAAACCGCCACTAAGCAACAGCATTAGAATAGCACTGGACGGCCACCCCATAAGGTCTTTAGGCGCCTGGATTGGTAACAAAACCAATGATGTAACCCCATGCGAACCTATACTGAAAAATGGCAAAAAGGCCACCCAACTCTAGACGGAAAAATAATAGTACAAATGATCACAGGTGGCATGACACAATTCCTAACTAAAGCACAAGGTATGCCAAAGAACATTGAAGCCACAATAACAAAGATCATACGCAACTTCATCTGGGACAATGCATGCACCCCCCCCCCATTAACCTAGAATGAATGCACCGCCCAAAAGAAGAAGGCGGAATTGGCCTACTCAACATCAAATTAAGAAATGAAGCAATAGAAGTAACATGGGTAAAATTGTACCTAGATCTTTCCCCATCCAGACCAGCATGGGCCTCAATAATGGACCTAATACTGAACAAAATAAGACTGAAATACAACAATAATGAAAACACTAACCCATTCCTCACATCATGGGTTCCTCCGAAAACTCTCAAAAGAACTTAAGAAAAGTCTCCCATCATGGTGCCATCCAGGCACACCTAAGAACACGTACCACAAATCAAAAAGTAAATGCCTAATAGACACACATAAATTGGACAACATCAAACACCTTCTAAAAATCAGAAAAAGACTAATGCAAATCAGCGAGAACGACCAACACTTCCCAAGAAAAACATGCCCCTGTACTGCATGTAATAAAGATCGAGATAAAGGATGCAATAATCCTCACACCTGTGCCCAACACGCAAATGAAATCCTGTTTAAAATCGCACCCAAATTCAACACCAAAACACAACCGAAAAAAGATGGACTATCGCTAACTCACCGCAGAAAAGAAAAGAACTATCAGGCACACCAAAGATGACAAGGGGAAATCCTCTTCAATCCCACAGTAATGATACAATCCAGCCTACCAGAATGCTTCAGAATCTTCCTAGACCCAAACAACACATCACTCACTGCAGCACACCACCTACAAGCACCGACAAGGGGCCTCAATCTCATACAGGACAACCTAACCATCTTCACTGACGGCTCATGCTTGAGCAATGGAAAAGACAACACACAAAGTGGATGCGGAATATGGATCAGAGAAAACCACCCCAAAAACCTTGCCTTCAGAATCCCAGGACAAAAACACTCAAACCAGATAGCAGAACTGTCAGCAATACTACTAGCACTGCAACGAACAGAACCATACATAACTATAACCTTTGTAACCGACTCCAGGTATGCCATTGATAGCTCAACCAAACACCTCCCACATTAGGAAGACACCGGATGGATCAGCATCGCAAATAGTGAATATATAAGAGCAACAGCATACCATCTACGAAGACAGTCAGCCCAAACCGCATTCATATGGGTAAAAGGACACAATGGACATCAAGGAAACGAACATGCTGATAGACTGCCAAAAGAAGGAGCCAACAAACCACAGCCAGACGAATTAGACTTAACCGTACCAAGTGAATTCAACCTACAAGGAGCAAAACTGTCAGCCATCTCACAATCCCTCGCATACAAAGGCATAAGAGAAAACATACCAACGATCCTGAGACAAAAAACCACGAACAACCTGGATGTTACCAGATTTGCAATACAAGAAATAACCGGACACCTAGAAACAGATGCCAGCATTTGGGAGGATAGCAGACACAAAGATATATCTCGCAAGACGAGACAGTTCCTGTACAAAGCCATGCACGGCGCACATAAAATCAGAGAATACTGGTCAAAAATACCAACATACGAACATTGGGCAAAATGCACCCACTGCAATGCAGACAATGAATCCCTGGAACACATTCTAATTGACTGCCCAATCCCTAATATGGTCCCTGGCCAAATGAACATGGCCCCTAAAATTTGGTAACTGGCCAAGGATAAGCATAGGAACAGTCCTAGGATGCGGAAACATAAACCTACCGCCATTAACTAGACAAAGTAACCCACCCGAAAATCAACCAGCAAACAACTCACAAAAAGGTGCCTCCAGACTCCTGAAAATTCTGGCTCAATTTCTCTCAATAGTTCACAATGTCACAGCATGACCTTCCTGATGATGATCCCGACGAGCTGAGTGGAGTGCAACCGAATGTATCTCAGGATCCCATGGATGACATACTAGCTACAATCGCGTCAGAGGAGACTGAGGACATGCCAGACCACATTTATATTTTTTCACAGCCTTCATCTTGGACTCATTAGAGGCTACAATTTTAATCTGTAACATAGCATTCAGAACCACCTCAGTTATCTGTGTACTACTAGTATGCACTAACACTACTTATGTTGAACTTCTTTTTGACTGCAGAGGCCGGTAAAATGCCACGGCACATGACCTCGGTGATACTCGTGACTCATCTGTTCACTTCCAGAAGTTGCCGCTATGGTGCACATACATGTTGAATGTGTGTATCGTTGGCATATCATATCTGTTCAAATTCTATCTGTGTACATCAACATCATACTTAGGACTTGATGATTCCTGTGCATGTCAATGGGAGGTATCGGCTGAAAGACAAAGTAGGGTCAGGTGCTTATGGTAAGTGAATTGTTTTTATTATTACATCTCACTGCGAGGACTGGACTTTGTGACAGGCGAAGTGTATCATGCAAGTGATATCATTGGCGACGGTGATGTGGTTGTCAAGCTTCAATGTATTACTGGCACCACCACCACCAGCTTGGAGCACGAGTATAATGTGCTCAGGCAACTTGGTGATACTGTTGGCATCCCCCATGTCCACTGGTTTGGACGGGAGGACAGTTATGATGCCCTAGTCCTTGATCGTCTTGGACAGTCGCTTGAGAGTGTATTCAAGGAATATCAACACTCATTCAGCTACAACACTATAGTGTTCATAGCTCATCAGCTCATAAGTATTTCCTAAATCACATGTACTGATTCTAACATTTTCACTAGGTCTGCCGCCTCCAGTACATTCACTCCATACACTTCATTCATCGCGACTTGAAGCCCACCAACATTCTTATCGGAACTGGCAAGGATGCGCACAAGATTTTTCTTGTCGACTTTGGCATTTCCAAACAATACAGATGTCCACGCACTCACCTCCATATTGCATTCAAACAAACCGCCTCCTTGACAGGAACTCCAGCTTTCACATCCATCAATAGCCATGCAGGTATGGAGCTAGGACGTCATGATGATATTGAGTCCCTCGCATACCTCTTAATCCACCTATTTCGTGGATCTCTACCTTGGCTTTGCTGTAGTGGCATCTCTGACAAGCAAGTTGTTGAGATGAAGTATGATACGATGAAGTTGTGCCAAGACCTTCCTGAAGAGGTTAAACAGATCCTCACCTATTCACGTTCCCTCTCGTTTGACCAGAAACCAGACTATGCATTCTTATGTCGCCTTCTTCAGCGCATCAACAGTACATCTGAGTCTTGCCAGCAGGACCATGTACCCAACTGGTCCACTGTTTCCCCCGCACCTTGCAAGACCCCCAATGGCAATGCAGATTCCACCATGCCCCGCCGCTCATGTCATTTGAAGGTGCAGGCTTCTTCTCTGTGCGCTATGTATTCCCTGCGCAGCAACCGCCACCCTTGGACTGTACAGAAATAAGTGCTACTTCAATAAATGTGAGTACACTTATTCTTTAATATTCATAAAGTTGTTGACTTAAATGGTCTGCAGGTCTATGTCACACAATAACTCATGTCTTACTGTGTTGTATTCTTGTTTGTATGTCAAAAATTCATATAACTACTTGACCGCAACAATATGAGTGAATTTGAGCCTTCTGTGATTTGGTTCAAGCTGGCTTGAGCTGTGGCTCTATGAGCCTTAGCTAAAGCTGACTCATATGGCTAGCCACAGCAGGCCAGGCCGGATATAATGGCTTAGCTCACTATAAATAGCTGAGCTGTGGCAACACTAGAACTTGGAACAAGTCAAACATGTTGCTTTCTAATGGTTGTTATTTAGTACATGACTGATACATGACTGATATATCACTCACTTTGCAGGTGCTCCATGAGTCAGAGACTTTGGCCGCTTCTTTGATGCTGAATTCTCTTTGCCGATGGAGTCAGCAACATCATTGAGGTTGACTCCTTGTGCTCTTGTTTTGGTTGTCCCAATGCAAGGGACTCAATGTAGAGACTCACATCTCCACAGACACTTCTCTCGAATTCTTCCACTTCCCTCACAAACTCCAGCTCTAATCCAAAGGATACATCTTGCGCAATAGTGCACTATATTTTATTTTGCAGATTCCATGCACAGCCACTCGCATCTTGCGCGCACCACATGTCTGCCCTCACATCATCCGCATACTCGTCCGTCCGTCCTCCCCATGTCCTTAGATGTTCATTGGTGCGTTTTCTCACTATATTCCCATTTTGACTAATTGTTTTCCATCACTAATGCTCAGGTTTGCACTTTGTGCACAGCCGAGACCCTGTTACATACTTCATGTACTATTTATAGCCTGTTCAGCTTGCTAATTCGGACCTGCGTGCCTAGCGATGCTTAATTATTTTACATATACTATCCCTCTACTCTATATTCCGGGTCGATTTTCCGCCCACTTTCTCTGTGTCCTTAGATACAAGGGAATTTTACTTGTTGAGTGCAGTGACTATCTAAGTCTCTCACATTAGTTGTCCGCCCTTTGCCTTAGCATCAGCCAACCTTAGTTGGGGTGTTAACAGTAGTCTTGCTTCATCTCTCTCTCATCTTGTTTGCTCATCCTTACTTTGCACTCACTCGTGCGCACTACCTTCGTGTTGCACATCTTGCCCTTTGCCTTTTGCACTCATGTGTCCGCCTATCGTTTATCGCATCGCTCCCGCCTCCCCTTGATGTATGACTTGAGGTACTGGGCCTTGTCATGACAATGTTTTATGTATGAGACTTTTTGTTGTGCTACAGTATATAATGTATGAGTACTACAAGAACAGGTGCCTGCAATGCCATTTTAAATAACTTTGCCACTGATATTTTGTAGCTCATCCACGGTCCTGTCACCCACCAGGGACAGGCTTCTTTTGCATAATATCAAGATTGGATTTGATATGGTTGACATCACCATGCATACATCTTGTTCCATTCAATTCCATGTCAGTGCTGTCAACCACCGGCCTCTCTCAGCGGCATTCATCAATGGAGGCAGAAACTTGGTGGCGCCCGATGGCTATGGAAAGCTTTTCTTCTGAGAATCAGCTTCTACTAATTTATTGTGGTCAATCGAATCAGGATGCTGTAAGTGTTAAAACTCCCTTCAATGGAAATTCTGTGCAAATATATACTAATGGCTTCATGCGCAGCAAACATACAGGCTCTGGCAGTAAGTCAAAGCTTCAATAATTTTGTGTGCACCTTGTGATGATATTTGTGCGGTTCTGTAAGACACCGACCACAGATATACAGGTTTGCTCTCTGGCATTTTCTGGAGAGTTTATAACAAACACAAATGAAGACGGTCATCATGTCGTATTTGTCTGGCAACTCACCCGTGAGACATTGTTACTTCTCCAAGGAGAAAATTAACCTGTTTGCCTGCCTGAGAAGAACCAGAATTGCGATCTCGAGACAACCACTGTGTAGAGAGCCTGCAGCCATCGCTCTACATTGCATTGGCACGCCAGACCTGTCGTGCAAGCAGTGATGAAGGTAGTCATCAGGATCAAGCCAAGCATGATGCACTGTTCATACTTCCCTAGAATTAAGCTGGGACACAAGCCATACAAACAGATTTTATTGAACCTTGGCTCACTCATACTGACATGTCCCCTTTATGTGGTGTCCGCATGGGTGTGTCGCTTACATTACATGTTTCTTTTCGCCTGTAACTCATCTCTATCCAGATCCATGCATTCAGGATGGTCCCATACCTAATCACCACAAGCCAACACATGTGTCAGATGCATGAAAGATAGAAGAGCTTGATTCAAATCCTCAGCGCAAGGATCCAGTGCCCCTGTTGTCTAGCCTGCATGTTGCGGCACAATGCATCCCTATCCCTACAACTGGGATGATCCCAGATGATAAAGATTCTATGCCTAAATCTCCATCGATCATGGGCGTCAAGTCAGTGCTAGCTGTTCAAACAAGAGAATTGTTTTTAGGATCTGGCAGGTTGGCGAATTGGATGGTTCTCCATGAGAAGAGGCATAAATGCACGCCCATGATCTGTAGGGTATTGTCCAAGGTACTAACTTATCTCGCATGTTTGAGTGCTTTGATGATCTTTCTGTGTCCAGTGGAGGGTTACATTGAGGCTCGATCCAGCCTTGGGGCTACTAATTACAGGTGTCATATGAGTCTGTTATCTGATGTCCTTAATCTTACCTAGACTTAGTAATAGCATACACTACGTCAACATGTCCCTACCAATGTAGGGTCCATTGCACTTGGCTTGATATGCAGCACTATCAGTCCAGCTGACCGTATATAAGGCTGTTTTTGATGACTCACTTCTACTGGTAGTGACCCTCTGCATCCATCAAATCAATGACCACCTTCACAGTGGGTTCAGTTAAGTCGATATACTCTTTGAATGTACAAGTAGAACTATGGGCACACCTGTGAACATTATTAATACATGAATAATAGCTCACTCAATTAAACTACCGATGGCATATTGCATTTTCGAAAGTATGGTACAAGCAAATTAGATGTGATTGTTGGCTAACAAATTGGCAGCAAAGAGGGCATTAGGGATGCCGCTTCAGTTGAGAATTAATGCATATAGCACAAAACAGATGTCCTAGTACACTTTTTTGTTAGTGAGATCAGGTTGCAACTTAGCTGAGACAAAACAAACAAACCACATGGTGTGACCAAGGGTATCACTCTTGTGTCATGAAATTTGAGATGACATACAGGACATGTAGACATGGTGATTGGCTGATCGGTATATATCTGTAGGCTCTATATATATACAAACACCTGGATGTCACTGAATGTAAATATTTATGATCTTATAAGTGTCTTACATGCACGGGAGAGGCACGACTCTATTGCATTTTCAAAATCTGGGATGAACCAGCAACTATAGTAGTAGGAGGCCGTGCTATTGCTTAGTAATTACAGCAAACAAGAGTCATCCTTTGCTTGGCCAAATTCCAACATGATACAAATCCCTCCATAACGCTATATTTCACCGGAACTCATCTCTCAGGTTCGCAACATGCTGAGCCAGATCCTTCACGTTCAGAGTCTATGTCACCTGTCTGAAGGGGACAGCAAACAACTCAACTTATTAGTACTTGGAGGAGGGTTTACTTTATAGCACTCGAGGATGTCGATATGGTTTGTTTAATCTTGTTCTTTTTGAGACCCCCTTTAAATTATTAGCTGTGCCTCAGCAGACTTTGTAGCAATCTTTGATTGCAGTGCTCTTAACCTCACACTCCACCACCAGATGGGCATTGTGAGATAACAATACCTGGATTATTTACTTGACTATTTCTATCAGAGATGGTGACCCAATCACAGCTCTGGACTACAGATCTGGTACTAGTCTCATTGTGGCATCTGCACAGCCACCAACTAGCAGCCCATACGGCCTTTGGTTACTCTTTTGCCAGGTTCGGCACGATGTGCAAAACATTCATACGTCAGATACCAGTGTCTTCCACCAGATGTATTCCCACAGGTAAGACAGGTCTTTTGTGCCTGAATGTGCTAACAATGAATGGACTTGGTCTATCAGCAATTCACGTAATTTTTGCTTCCCACCAGGATGTCTGGGATGCATAGCAGCTCCCTATCCTGCAGGTGCAACCTCAGAAGTCCATCCTGCAGGACAAAATTCTTATAGGACTTAGGTGCATCCAGGATGGTCTTGAAGAATGGGTCTTCCTCATACCCTTTAACTTCAGACAGCATTGCCTCCTTTTCAGGGCATGTTAATGGTTTGGAGTGGTGGCTTGGTCAGCCCTTCTTTCACAGATGTTGTCATCTGGTATGGCTCAGGCTCAGGGTTTGGCTCCTTTAGGTGCACCCCTCCCTCCTTTCCTTCGACAAGACCCTTAAGGATGAAACAATCGCACATCCGCCATGTAAATTCAGCCGAAGTCTCGGGTCGACTGGTTTCCGCGGGTTCGATGGGTTGTCAGACCCATGGGTGTCATGCAGTGGGGCTGATGGGTAAGCAAGAGGATCTCATTTTGTGCGACATGTAGGCTGATTTGTGGTTCATGTTAGCTTCTGATGACCGAAATCTCGGTCTTGACTCCACATTCAGAGCCTATTTGAATTCTTGCTATATTTGCTAGGTTGTCGAGCCATGCTGAGTTTCAGAGGTGTGCAGAGAGCTCACATGGAAGTCACCACACGGAATGAATACATGGCTGGCAATAATTGTGACCCTAGCACACTTCGATAGAGAAAATCACATGGGGAGATGGAACCATGTTATTCTGTTATGCAGGATGAATAGCATTACTTATGCAGGGCCTAGTAATATAATGTATCCTATTGCTAATGGGCAGAAAAATGAGAATATTTGTGGAAGACATGGGCGGCGTCACTCAAATTTAAGTCCTCAAGAACAAACATTGACCTTGGTAGATTAAGTAAGTATCTGGGGTCTTCAGCCTTTTCTTACCCTTTCACCAGTGGCAATTTTTGACAATGAATCCTATTGTCAAAGGCAAATAAAAGGGTATCATTTTCTCAAGCGAGTTGCAATGGTAGATACTGCACCCTTTAAATGCTCATCCTAGGGTTAGATAATAACATACTTTGTACGTCGCATATATGTTAGCCTTTCCATCTGCTAAAAATAATATAAACAAGCCTAGCCTTTAATCAACCCAGATGTTCTTGGATATTGCAAGGCGAAGATTGATCATCTGTTTGCATACAAAAGACCAATGTGTTGATACCATTCTGAATCTCAATACTTCTGACATCTCTTTTGAGAAAAAGTCTAAGGTTCACCCACAGCATCTCAGTTGCAAAGAATTAAATTTAGCACGTTCCTCAAAGGCAGCCTTTCGGTTACCTGTCAGTATCAAATATTTGGAAACCTTCCGCCAGTCCTTTTCTGCATGTGTATTTTAACCTATGCAAATAAAAGTTTTGTTTCCATTAGACATGCCAGTTGGAAGGCAATGTTGCTTGAAATAAATGCTTTGTAAATTGACAGTCCATACAGTCATAATGATACATATAATGTATTGTAATGACCAAGAAAAATAGGATACATTAATGAGGTGAATGAGCAGGTGCTTTTGAGCTACCACAGTGATGTATCCATGAGGAGGATCCCATTCCGCTTCTTACCACTTTAGGTTATGTATCCGATAAATTGCTGTTAGGCTATCATTACTGATGTATCTGTTCGCCGGATCATATGAGCGTGGTTTTAGCTGATGTATCCAATACATAAGTTACTGTTAGGCTACATACTGACTATCCTACTGATGTATCCGTTTGGCAGATCATACGAGCATGGGTACTTCTGGGTCCTTGTACTAATCCTTCACCGTTTTAGGTGATGTATCTGATACATTACTGTTAGGCTATCATACTGACTATCCTACTGATGTATCCGTTCGGCGGATCATACAAGCACAGGTACTTCCAGGTCTTTGTGCTCATCCTTCACTATTTTAGGTGATGTATCTGATACATTATTGTTAGGCTATCATACTGACTATCCTACTGATGTATCCATTTGGCAGGTTGTACGAGCGCAGGTGCTTCCAGGTCTATGTACTCATCCTTCACCATTTCAGGTGATGTATCCAATACATTGCTGTTAGGCTGTCATACTGATGTATCCATTCAGTGGCAGGTTGTCCTTCTCTACCATTTAGGTGATGTATCTGATGCATCTGAGTTGTTGAATCACTTGCTGCTGTTAAAGAGGTTAATTGTTACCTGTTCCTTCTCTACCATCTAGGTGATGTATCCAATACATCGTTTTAATGGGCTATCATACTGATGTATCCATTCAGTGGCAGCCTGCCCTTCTCTACTACTGAGGTGATGTATCTGATACATCCAAGTCGTTTTGACTCACTTATTACTATTAGTATTAAGTAGGCTAACAATTATGATCATACTAAAGTGATGTATCCGATACATTGTAGCTCATTCAGCCATGTTTGAAATTAGATTTTGCACATGGACCTTACAGTCAGCACTCGTCAACTATGTCAAGTCATCAATTTTCAATAGTTCCATGTTTCACTTTAAACACCCAACATGAAAGGTAGAAACACTAAATTTGCATGTGACAAAACCCTTCTCCCACTAACTGTGGCGAGTCGGGGATGCAACTACATAAGTACATATTGTAGATAAGATATTTGATATCAAAAGGAAGTGTATGTAACGACTTAGACATTTTTTTTGCTTCCTGTACAAATATAATTAGTTTTGAATGCTCCAGAGTGTTAGCATTGAGTATGACTTACTTCTTATAAGCACCGTTTACAGTAGAACTCCCCCGTTTCCTTGAGCTGGCAATTTCTGACCCAATTGAGTTGGCAATTTCATTGCGCTTGGAAATTTGCCGAACTCATTTGCCATGACTGACAATTGGTGACACGGTCACCTTGCTGGAGGGTGTAGGCTCTGCCGAGGTGGAGCTGGACACAGGTGCAGACTCTGCCAAGGTGGGACCGACAATCAGTGACACGGTCACCTTACTGGAGGGTGTAGGCTCTGCCAAGGTGGAGCTGGACACGGGTGCAGACTCTGCCAAGGTGGACACAGGTGCAGGCTCTATGGATGTGGACATGGGGGAAGGCTCTACTGAGGTGGACACAGGTGCAGGCTCTGTGGATGTGGACATGAGGGAAGGCTCCACAGATGTGGAAGGCTCCATGGAGGTAGACTTGGAAGGAGCCCGTGGATGTGACTTGACAGGAATGGAGGGAGCTTGTGAATGGGACTCGACAGGAACCATGACATCCTTTGTGATAAGATCAGTAATCATGTATTTGTGGAATTTCCTGAGTCCCGTATGTACTCAAGAACTCATAGAATCCCTCTGCAGCCAGCATCAAAGAGATGACATTGGAGCCCAAGCGCATCGAAGAGACAGCATCAGAATCCAAGCGCATCGGAGAAGCTGAATGCAAAGGACATAATGGGGGCATTGTTGATAATGGAGACTGAGAAGACGAGGATCCGAGCGGTTCGGATTTATGAGGGAATGATATGGAGGACACCATTAAGATATCATGTGGGAATTTTTCTACCATCTCTGATACATCATAGGTGCTGTCGACGTCTTTCAATAACTCAGGCTCTAGTGTCGAATGTTGACTTGCACTATAAACACTTCCTTGTTCCTTTACTGCTGCAACCGCTATCAAGGCACAAGTCAGGAACATTCCAAATTTGGTTTAACGCACAGGTCAGACTCGGACTTATGAAACATGCACTTGGTGAACTCTTTCCATGGCCGCATGATCCCTGAGTCAAACTCAGGATATACTTGGTCGAACTGGTTTCCAACTTCAGTCGCACCAACATGAAAACTCTGGACGACAATCTTCCCTCCCATGGCTGGTGTTGGGCCACCCATAAGGACTGTGAAAACATAACCGGTAAGCCTCTGAAGCTCATTGAAGAATTCTGTGAGAGCACCAGGGAGTCTATCAATATATCTGTAGATGCAAGTTGCAGGTGAGCACTGGTACTCATGCCAATGTGTAGTTTCAACTGACACTTGATGGTCAACCACCTCTGTGCCCTTTGTCTCCTCCAACTCTGTCTTCTTCTTTTGCTTTGCTTCTTCAATGAACATCGCTACATGTTGTTTGACGTCATCGGATGCAGAGTTATACAGCATGCTGGTTTGCTTTCTGATAACCATTAGCTTAGATTGGGATCTTGACCTCTGTTTTCTCAGCTGCAGTCTTTGCCTCTGCCTCAGCTTTTGCTGTCGAGAAGGCAAGATCAAGAGTGGGCTTGATTATATTGTTGAAGAACAACTTTGAGAACACCTCTGTTGCTTGTGGACCGCGGACAGGTCTCGTGTTGCTCATCATCTGGGCAACCATACTCTTTCTACTAATTACGGCTGTCATTAGGGATGTGCTCGTGCATGTGCCCGCTGTCGTCACATCTGCAGTCATCATTCTATTATTGCGGTTTTTGTTGTGACAGTTGACTTTAGATGAGCCCATATCATTTTTGAATTTATTTATGATTTGCTGATGTCACAATTCTCATAAGGGCGCGTGTTTGACCTAAGAATATTACAGTCATGTACCTGTTGATGGTTTTCGACAGCCTTGCCAACCACAGTCTTTTGCTTGACTGTGAACTCAACATCGAGGGGGATAGATGTGAAGCCATTCTGGGAATTTTTTGAACCATTCTTCGAATACTGGCTTCCAAAATCCAGTATAGTTGTGCTTTGCTTGACATACTTGGTATTTAGCTGAGTGTTCTTGAAAGAAAGTTTCTTCTTTGGGGGTAGCCCACTTCGGCGGTGCCATCTACTATTCATTGTAAGTGACATAACCATTATGTGAATATTTAATAACACCCATGGTTTTTGTTCAAGGTGTCAATGGGCAAGTGAAATAAAAAAGAGAATGAAGGCTATTGAAGCACTCGTTTGGGGTGTGCATGGTGCATGGACCATCGAAGTGTGTCTGATACAAGATTTAGGTAGTTAAATTTCTATCTATGTACCCTGTATAGCACTGGGGCCTATACACCATTACTGTCATTGTTGTTCTCATAGTTAAAATATAACAGCAGCATCTCAGAAACTTTGAGATTGGGAAATAAACACAGTTAAATGATTGCTTGAGAGATGCCTCAGCAGCTTGTACAGTTAGAAGTTAGTAAGTAGTGGTAGTTTTGCATTATTAAGTGGCTGTCATTCTACAGTTTTGGTCCGACTACAAACCAAGTTCTAGGTTGTCTGCAGTGTCTATGTTCATGGTGTGCGCATATCTAACATATAACAGGAACCTAATTCAAGCCATTGCCTCAATTCAAGGCTTAACTGTATTATGATATCGTAGATCAGTATCTGTATTGATAGTTAGCTATGTATAATATTATTAGTTTCTGTCTGACTACTATCAAAGGTATGACTCCGTGCCATGGTTCAAGAAGCTACTGCTTCTTTTCAACCTTTTTCTACCAACCACACCACAATGCTACAACCTCTGCAACCAAAATTATGCCACATCCTCCTATTCATATGACACTTGAGGCAAAATGGCAAGCAAGTCGTGAAAAAAACCAACACCATTAGGAAAAGTAAGACTAATCACTCATATTAATTGTGTCCAATCGTACCTGACTGGTCAACCAATTGAAGGAATAGAGACAGAATCTTAAGCTGGTGGAGACAACTTTGTGTTGAACAGAACACGGGGCCATCAGAGCTCCAGAAAGCAATCACAAAAGCCCTGCATAGCTATGACTCCGATGAACATGAAGATGAAGATGAGCTGGAGACATTAGGCAATTCTAGTGAGGAGAACGATGACAACACACCATATGTCATTTTATAAATAGAAAGTAAAATGAACATGAAATTAATAACCCACAGATACAGATCAGATCTTCTGGAATGTCTGCTTGCTATAAAAAGGATCAAAGATGACATGTTGTCGTTGATTGATGAACCTTGCACATTCACTGAGGCACTCTTGCTTCAGTTCGTAAAAAGCATTACATACACAGATGACTGCGCTGACAATGGTGATCAAACTATTGTCACGGATATGATAGCCAAAGTCTGACACTTACTCAATCAAGCCATCCCTGTTCAAGACAAAATCCATAATTTCTGTGGTTCCTTAGCAGCTGAGTTTAGTGCTGCTAACACAGTCTGTCGTTATCTCAATACCACACTTGCTTATTTGGAAGACATCAAGTTCTACTTCGATGTAGAGGGGATTTCAGAACTCTGCGTTGCTCACTCTATGGGGGAGTTAATGTATCAGAAGGGTTATCATCTCTGAGTCTTTCCATTGAGTGGCCTCCGTACAATTGTAAATCATCTAGTATATTTTTGCACCAATGTAACTTGATTTCATTGCATGTGACAGTGGACATGGCTCTTTTTGATTCCAGATGGTCTTGAGCCCATGATATGCTGACAAATCATGTGTTGACTATGTCTTCTGGCAGCAGAATGAAATGTGGATGACCATCCAAAAAACCTCGACTCAGACAATATATAGAATGCTCAGATGACAACTCAAAGTATCTTTGCCATCACTCTTTTGCCGTCTGTGATGATGGCTCTCTATCTTTACGAACAACATTTATGACTTCTCAACCTGACATAGTGCCGCAACCAAGTCCCGAGTGCTCTGAACGATTTTTTGATGCCTGGGATGAGACACTACCAAGCGAACCCAACAACCCTTCCATTGAGAATGTGGACTCAATACCTTCCACAAAAAAGAAAAAAAAATACTGGTGTGTATACTACTGGAAATGCACCTTCCTTAGTTTTCAGGCTAATGTTTGTTTGTCAGAATATTCCCTTGCTTCAGTGGATACCAGAACAGTCCTCATACCTAGATGAGATGATCTGTCTAGAGGGCCATGGTGATGAAATCCCTTGAGAAGTATGTGCTTGCAAGGGTGAAGAACCATTACTTTACCGCTGCTGGGATTGCTTTGAGGCAGAAATGGTGTGTCGTTCATGTATGCTTCAACAGCATGTACATAATCCACTCCATAGAGTCGAGGTACATTTATCAAGCATCAATTCAGCTGCAGCACTTGACAACTTACTCGCCCTTAGGAGTGGAGTGGCACATTTTTGTGCAAGCCTCTCTGAAGCTGCTTGGCTTGTGTGTCCAGTTGGGCCACAATCTAGGAGAGAAGTGTTACAATCCTGAGTGTGCTGCTGGCGATGATTTTGTTGTTATAGATGTCCATGGTATTCATGAAATCGGCCTGGATATTTGTGGCTGTGAGACGGCCCAAATCCATTACAAGCAGCTTATTCGTGCACAATGGTTTCCAGCTACAGCAATAAGTCCTCATACTGCTGCCACATTTGCACCCATGGAGTTCTTTCACCTACTTACATTTGAATCAAAGGTCTCTGCATACGAGTTGTATCATAGTATTGCTAGACAGACAGATAATACTGGTATCACACCAATTATGGTGCATCACCTCATTGATATCATCAGTTTTTCTGCTCACTGCAATTCCAGGATTGTTATTCAGCATTCATGCACATGGTTTGTTAATGGCGCAACCTCAAAGGACTCGAGCAAGCGGGAAGGGGCCATGATCCCAGCGGTGTCAATGCAACTTCTGCTGCAGAATGTGTTGTATCTTGTCCGGCATGTCCTCATCCTGGAAATAATTTACCAGAGGACTGGGAGGACGCACCACAAGACACCAGGTATGTAACTAAGTTCAGACTCACAGTAACCATTGAGTCTTCACTGTAATATTTGTTACATGGAAATATGGTCTGTTGCAAAAGGAACCTACAAGTCAAAAGGGCACAGAGAAGCAAAGGAATGTAAGTATGAATGCTGCTGTACAAATTTGAAAATGGTACTGAGGCGAAGGCTATCATTGTATTTAGACTCAGGTCCTATCGATGTTCATCAAAGCCAACTCGGAAATTCATATCCGGACGTCGATAATCAGGACTCGGTAATCAGGACACAATATCTGGACCCTTGATGACACTCAAGCACCAACACATTCAGTGCGAGGGAGTGGGGATTCAGTTGTGGTGTGCAGTTACAAAAGGCCGGCCCTGGGTTGGAGTAGCGCAGAAGACATCATCGACCTTACGCTAGGCAATGCTAAGAAGAACAGTCTGTTGCAAAAAGAACCTACAAGTCAAAAGGGCACAGAGAAGCAAAGAAATGTAAGTATGAATACTCCTGTACAAATTTGAAAATGGGACTGGGGTGATGGCTATCATTGTATTTAGACTCAGATCCTATCGACAGTCATCAAGGCCAGGAGCTCAGTAACCAGGTCTCGGCACTCGGGTCTTGATATTTGGACCTTGGTAATCGGGTCTCGGCACTCGGGTGTCAATACTCAGACCTCGGTAGTTATGTTCTGGGAGTTGGGAATTGGTAATGGAGACCCGGAACTCAGAGTTCAATATTCGGCAGTAAACATTTGGTACTCGACACTTGGTACCCGACATTTCGGAACTCGGTAATTGGGACTCGATATCTGGAACTTGGTAATCAATATTTGGAACTTGACACTCAATATTCAGAGTTCAGTGTAGCGATGGTCGCGGCGTTGGGCTCGAAACCACGTATTTTCATACTCACATCAACACCCGAAACATATGCGCACATGTCCGACGCACTTTCGCACATGTCCGAGCCACTCCATATCGGATCCGGCGCATCGGACCTTCGGACATCGCATCGGCCGATTGCACTTCGCGTGCACTTGTCCATCCCGTGTCTTGTCCATCCAAACTAGCCTCACTAGGTGCGTAGCTATTCCCGTGCACATTTTCTGACATTCGGACCACATTATTACATGTCCGCAGCACCTCGTGTCTTATTACATAGGACATCGGACCCGAAATATATCGCTACTATCTTCGCCTGTAGTTTTCCGAATTTCTACGTACTTACTTAAATACTCTGTAGTGACCCATAGCAATCATCATCCAGTAGTTAGGAGCCGTTTCCCGACTCTGCGGATCACCCAGAATATTCTCTTGGTTCTTAGTTGCATTGCGACTGGAGGGTGGGTTGGCCTTTTGGGAGAGGCTGGTTCATGCTGTATTCTGCAATGAGGTCGATGAGAGGTTGTGTGGCATTGTAGTCCATTAGGTGAGTGTTTCTTTCTTCTTCCCATAGAGGGTGATGGTGGTTGAAATCGCCAAGCCATATCATGTGGTTGTTGATGGTCAGGCATATTAGGGCGATGTTGGTGGAGAGGAAGTCGTCGAGGGCTTGGATGGTGTGTTTTGTTGTGAAAAGAGTGCATTTACCAAAGGAGCAGTAGAATTGGATGACTACTACGTCGGAGGAGGGGAATGATAGTTGTTTCCAGTCATTCGTGTTGAGTGCAGAGCTGACGAGGGTGACGGCGCGGGTCTTCTGTTTTGGGTGAGTGTAGTGTTGGGTAGGGTAAAGGGTGTGCCATTGTCTGTTGGATTTGGTGTTGCGGAGTCGGTCTTCACATGCTTCTTGAAGGGCAAGGATGTCCCAGTTTCATGCTGTTGGGCTGTTGAGGATGGATTCTTGTGCTGCTCAAGAGTTGTTGAGGTTCTGTTGCTAGATGCATAGCCGGGTGGGTGTTGGATCTGGTTGTTCAGACATGGGCTATGGGCAAGTTGAGGGATCTGATGAGTGATTGCTGTGGTGACATTGAAGATGGAGGGAACCAGAGAGGTAGCTGCTTTGGGAGGAAGGGTAGTGTGAGTCCATGTTTTGCAGGTGGGGAAGTAGGGCAGAGAGTTTTCGGGGTACTTAGCACTGAGTTCGTCACACTTTTGTTTGAACTCTGGACAACCTCTGCTTCAGCTGGTGTGGTTGTCGCTGTGGCAGTTGACACATCAGAGGGTCCTGTAGGCATTGCAGTTCGTTGTGCGGTGGTTGTCGGCGCATGTGCCGCAGATGTTTCTGCTGATGTTGCAGTTGTGGGCGATGTGTCCATGTCGTTGGCATTTAGCACATCAGATTGGTTCCTTAAGGTCTTTCTTGATATGTACCAGGTGGTGGTCGATGTAGAGGCCGTCTTTAATCAGTTTGTTGGCAGTGTTCACGTTGTTGACCTGGATAGTGGTGAAGGCCATTGTTTGGGTATGGGACCGCTTGTGTGGGGGCTTGATCCATCTCATTGAGGC